>NW_018165699.1:69058-73981 GCF_001263595.1 Phalaenopsis equestris | reverse complement strand
CTCGGCTCCCACTCTAGAGCTCCCACTTCCCTACACCTGAAGGCTAGCGCTCGCTTCAGCTTTTAAACACTAAGACTGAATTGAAGATTTTAGTCTTTCACCCTAAATTTTCTCCAATTCTACACCCAACAAAGAATATTTCCCTATTTATTTGCACTTAATTCCATAAATGATGTTCTCCTTCATGGAATCAAATGTGATCCTTACTCTGTTGTAGAACTCATACTCCATTTCCCGGATCATAAGTTTCACAACACATTTTAACAATTCAATTGACTAGATTGAAAAGTAAATTAAGTTTGGAGTTGAAAAATCATCACAATTTATTTTACAATTTAATATTGGCACATTAATATTATCTCTTCATTTCACCATATCTTAGAGTAAGGAGAAAGATAGAGGCAACTACTCAGATTTCATGAGAAAGAAATAACAAAACAAAAATTTCAAATATAAAAGAAAGTTCATACAACATAGATAAATAAACAATACTTACCTCAAAACTCTTTCTCAAAGCAAATCCTTGGTAGCCTTTCCTTAGAAATGTAAGAAGAAGATATTAAGAAGAAGATATCTATCTCTCACTTTTCTCCTTCTCCAACACTCTTACAGAAAGTGTTACACTAAATCTCACCATAAAAACTCTAAACTATGAAAGAAAAATCATTAATTAACTACAATATGGAAGTGGAATGAAATGATGTGGTGTAAAAAATGAAAGTAGAGGAATGAAAAATGTAGAGGAGCGCTTTTTTTGATGAAATTCAGCCTTAAATAAAGCCCAACCTAAGTTCTCTAAGAGGTGCCTCCAAAAAATCCTTAAAAAATCATCAAAATACAATGAACCTTCTAGAAATGGGGTCTGCGCCGCCTTTGGCGTCGTCAGCACTAGTCTGGCACCGTCAATGCTGAGTAAAAAATCTCTGCCTTAATTTGTTCTGCACCATTGGCGCTGCCCTCGGCACTGCTAGCGCTGAGCATTTCTTCAAAAATGTCAATTTGACTCGAAATTTCATCCCTCTTGCTTTAAGCCCTAAAAATCAACTACCTGCAAGAAAACATCAAAATATCTTCCAATAAAGTGAAATATCATCAAAAATAGGTATAAAATATGGGTCTAAAAATGCATATATTTTTTGTGTATCAGTCACCACTGTCCGTTTTATCAACTTTATATTCCAGTTACCCTAGAAGAGACTAATGAAAGACTTGAATTTGTTCCTTCTAATGAAGAATGAATCTAAGTTCTATGTTTATTTTTGTGTGATTAAACTTGTTGTCTTTAAGTGTTTTTAGTGTTTAAGACATGTGTTAGTGTTTATGTTACTTATGTGTTTAATTGTGAATGTGTGTAAGTGTTTTGTACTTTAGAAAATTTACTTATACGAGACTATTTGGAGTGAGAATTAAGTGTCAATAGTATTTGTACCTATTTGTTAATTAATGTAAGTTTATTTTTGTGATAATTTTGTGTTATTTTAGCCTTGAATTGAAATATTTATTAAAGAGAATTTTGAGAGAGAGAGAGGAGTTATAGGAAGTTGAAAATAGTCAATTAAGTGCTATGAGACAATTTAGGGGTGGTTTAGTTAGGAAAATAGTGCATTTTACTTAAATTTGAAGATTTAAAAAATAATGGACTGGCGCCTAAGCGCAACATCTCGCGCTTAAGCACGAGCAAACCCGAGAGGCAGGCGCCTGAGCACCACATACCAGGAGCACCACTTACCAGCGCTTAAGCTCCAATTAAAGAAAACCGGTTTGTGAAAGGTTAAAAGTGAAATTTTATTCTGAAAACACCATTTTTAATGCCTTCTGTTGTCTTCTACCTCTCAAAATCATGATTTTTAAGGGCTAGGGCACATCAAAAGTGAAGATTTCTTGGTGTAATCAAGTGAAAATTTCTAGATCCGAGTTCCTTGAAGTAAGAGCTATACTTCTATGCAAAAATTTTAAATTTTCACTATGTATTTTGAAGACATTTGGAGAAATTTGAAAATTCACTAAAAATGAGGGAAAATCTATGGAAATTGCTTAAAAAGTTTAGTTTGTGCTTTTTGAAGTTTAGTTTAGTGATTTAAACTTCATTTTTTAAGTTATTTTTGGATCTTATAAAATTTGTAGAATGACACCAACAAAGAAGAGGAGTAAAGGAAAAAGCCCGCTTGATTAGAGCAAATTTAATTTTTGAAGGCTCAAGATCGGTATAGTGATGCGTTGCAATCATGAAAACTGATTGAGGAGCGATGCTTTAGAAATCTAGGTGGAGACGTGGAAGATTTAATCGTTCGTTGATAGTGGGAACAATTCTATTATTTCCTTGCTATTGCAGTGATTTCTGTTGTGAGGAAGTTCTACTCAAATCTATCTAATGCTGAAGAAAATTGAGTTATGGTTCTAGGAAAGTTGGTACCTTTTTTTCCAGAGGTAGTCAGCATGCTTTACCAGTTACCACCACATACATTATGTTTTCATGCAAATTATAGTCCTACTAAAGCAGAATAAGACGAGATTATTTCATACTTGACTATTAGGAGAGGACTTTAGAAGATTATCAATGAGAGGAGAGTAAATTTCCCAACTTCAAAGTTATGTGCACCTTCAAAGGCCTGACACTATTTCATTTCTGCTCGTCTGCTTCAGACCAATCATCTCAGTGAAGTGATTAGAGAAAGAGCAACGTTGAACTATTGTATTCAAGAGGGAAAGCTCATCAACATTGGAGCTTTGATCTGTCAGACTATCATCGGTTCTGCTACAGCTATTACTAGGCAGGTCTGGGATTTGCTTCCTTGATCTTTTCTTTGTGTGAGCAGGCTGGGGTTAAATATGATAGTTGATGATAGTTGTGAGGAAGTTTTGTTACCTCTATAGCCCATCACAAATGTGAATGTAAAGACTTATTATGAGCATTCAATTTTTGGCTGGAGAGGAGGATTTTCCAAGAGCTATGGAATGAAAATGTCTGCTCCATCTACCTCTGCTGCTACTTCATCTAGACCATCTACTTCACGTGCTTCTACATCTATAGGTGAGTCTACTAAGACTCAGGATCAATTATTACAGAAGATGATGGATAATATCAATTTTATCGTTGATAAGGTACAAAATTTAGAGCGTTCTGCAGATCATACAAATATTTATAATAGAAGGAAGAGTGATTATGAAGAGAAATTCTACCCATCTTTTGAGAGCCTGATTAGATTTGACCCAGGAGTGCAATTTCCTCCATATCCCCGATATCCTGATTATGAGCCTGTAGAAAGTGGTATAGCAGTGATTCTTAGGATGGGGAGTAGGATTGAGACATTTTTATGTTTTTTTTATGGACTATGTGATGTGGTACTAGGTACAGTTGTATTTGTGTGATGTATTGGACTATGTTGTGTTTTGGACTTTTATGTTTTATTGTTATTATGATGTTTGTGGTAGTTAGTATTTTATTTTTAAAATTTTAGGGTATTTTAGGGTAGTTTTAGGGTAGTAACTGTTATTTTCTTCTTAGTACTGTGGATTAGTTATTTTATAACTTAACTAAATTTCATATCTATTATAAAGTAGAAAATATCGCTAGCTTAGATCTTAAACTTGAAATTCAGAATCTGCTACCCTTTATTTTTCATTTATCATGTTTGCAAGTTTGTCTTTCTGTTAAGATTGTGATGTCAGTAGTGCGTATATTTGCTTTTTAGTTTATACCCACTATTTAGAAATCTATTAAATCTCTACATGTTAAAGTAAAATGAAATATAAAAGATTTGATCAAAAATTAATTTTACTCCTATTTTTAGTTTTATACTTGTATCATTAGGGTTTAAAATTTCTGCTAGCATGTTATTTTTAAATTTTTATTCTTGCTTATATATATCTGATGCTAAACTGTTTAATCTGTTAAAAAATTTAAGTTTGGGGGGATGAAAAATATTTTAAAAACTGGAATTTTTTTTGTTTTCAAATGTGCTACAAGTGAATTTGATTTGAAAAGAAAAAAAATTGATTATGTATATGAACTTATATTAGGGAAGTACAATTTGATTTTAGAAATGAGTAAGAAAATTTAGTTAAAATTTTTAGTAATGAAGAAAAACTTTAAGTTAAAAAGTTTTTAAATGAGAAAACGATTAATATAAGTAACTATCTTTAGTAAGAAAAAATGTATTTTTGAAAACTTTAGATAATTTTAACTTTTATTTTTAATACTTAAATTTCTTTTATTAAAATAATTTGTAAAACTATTATTATATTTATAAGTAAAAGACTTATATGAAGACTTTGCTTTAGGAAAGAAGAAGTGGAATTCAAAATCATTAAAGCCCTATCCAGATATAGTAATTCTTGCCTGAAAAAAAAGAAAAAAAAGGAAGAAAAGAAAAAGGAAAGAAAAAGAAAAAGAAAAAGAAAAAGAGAAAAAAAATTAGGAAGAAGAAGCTTAAGGATTAGTGCTTAATAAAAAATTAGTTCAACATTTGATCTTTTTAAAGTATAAGACTTGATAAAATCATAAGCTTATAAATATAATATAGATATAGATATAATATAGTAAGTAAAACTATTTTTAGTGAACTTTTTAAGTGGAGATAATAAAAGAACTAAATTCAAAATTTGGAAAATCTACAATACATTTCTGAATTAGATAGAAACTCATATTTTCATCTTTCTTAACTTTAAGAATTTTTAAACTTTAAGTTGGTCTCATTTACTGAATATTTTCTCTGAATTAGACTGCTATATTTCTAAATCTAAATTTTAGTAACTCCTAAAGAAACTCATATACATCTCATACATATGTAGTTTTTAAAGATTGAAGTGTCACTTGAGGACAGGTAACGTTTTAAGTTTAGGGGATTTTGATACACCTATAATATATAGTGTTTTTAGACAAATTTTTATACCTATTTTTGAGATATTGCGCTTTAATGGAAG
>NW_018165699.1:62468-68938 GCF_001263595.1 Phalaenopsis equestris | reverse complement strand
GAGTTTTGGCGCCTAAGCGCCAGATCCGTCGCTTAAGCACGTGCCTAAGCACCAGAGGTCCCACACTTAAGCGCCAGTGGCAGTTACTAGACAAGTAAAGTCAGTTTCTACGAATTTTTAAGAGGTTTTTGAGGCACCCATTGGCTTAATAGGTGGTTATAACCACCATGGATGAAAATTTTCTTGAAAGGATGCATCTCTTTGGGAAATACATCAAATTGGGACACATTTTGAAGAGTTTCCAAGGCACCTCTTGGGAAACTATAAAAGAAAGAAGAGAGGACTTTGAAAAGAGTCCTGAAAGTACTTGAAAAGTTTTGAAAGTTCATCAAATTTGGGTGTTAGATGGAGAGATTTTTAGGCACCACTTTTACTTTTACTTTATCCTTTTTGTTAGTTTATTTTGAGTGATTGTAAAGAGAAGAGATTCAAAGGAACTTCAAGAGTTTGGTGGAGAACTTGAGATAAGTTTTTATTTTCTAGCTTTGCGATTAGTTTTGGCTTTAATTGAAACTTGTTGTTGGTTTGACAATGATTTCTACTTTTAAACTAAAGTGTGGTTTAATTTTCTCCATGGATTCTGAGTAGTTTTATTTATCTTTCTTCTTAAAATGATAAGTAATTAAGTTTTAAATAGATATTGTGGAGAGTATTGACCTTTAATGTTGGAAGAAGTTGTGATGATTTAAATCTATACACTTCATTTACTTCTTGATTTAGTCAATCCAGATGTTAAACTTTGTTGTGAGAATATGTAAGAACCGGGCTGGTATTGTCTCAGTCAACAATTAGAGAGAATCACATGAGGTTGTATGAATGATAATTTAGTTCATATGTTTGAGTGCAAATAAATAATAAAAAATATTCATTGAACGGTGTAGAGTTAGAGGACTTTAAAGTGACAGGTTAATGACCCAATATTGGTTTTTTGTTTTAGGTTCTGATACGAGATGTTAGTCCCCAGGTGGAGGGAATCGAGGGAACTTTAGAGTGAGAGCTAGTATCTTCCTTGCCTAGCCGGTCTTCAAAACTATTCAAACTTTAAATTAGCCAATGTTCTTTATAGCAACTCTAGTAAGGGTAAAGAATACCATTGCTCATATTTGGCACAACACAATTAGCATTCTTTCACAGAAGAATTCTTATACTTATTACCGATTCATGATAAGAAGAAAGGTATTTTTCTTATTAAGTGCTTTTCATCTATAAAACTCTAGTTATATTTTTTAAGTTGTTACTATTTTGTCAAAATATCAAAAATACCAAAAATATTTGAATTTTTTTTACAGCAAAATATATTCAGTTTCAGTAATTGTCTTTCTAAAAATAAAAAGTTTTCTAAAAGTGCATATTGTATAAATTCCCTGTGGGTTCGATATTCAGGTCATAACTAAAAAATCATATATTTCTTGATAGCGATACGTATACTTGCATAGTATCCAAATATATATATATATTAAAAGTTAAATTCTTATTTTTCTTTAAGATCAAGTTTTTGGTTTTGTTGCAAAGTAAGGAAATATAAGTGAAATATAATCTGAATTATTGTTATACTTTGCATATTAGCAGTATCAAGGGGGATCAGAACTCTAGAGTGAGAGATGGTATCTTTCCTACCTAACCGATTTTCAATACTATTCAAACTATATATTAGCCATTATTCTTTATAGCATCTCTAGTAAGGGTAAATAATACAATTGCTCCTATTTGTCACAACATATTTAGCATACTTCCATAATAGAATTTCTGTACTTATTATTAATTCATTATAAGAAAAAAAATATTTTATTTATATAGCCTTCATCTTGCAAGTAGTTAGTTAAGTTAATTCGTTGCTTACTTTATTTACACAAAATAAAAATTAGAAAAAGATTCAAATTTTCATTCCTATTATAAGATCTTAAGTTTAAGTAAGAATATTTTGCGAAGTAGATTTTTGTCTTCTAAACTTTCTAGTTTTCTAAAATGCTTATTGTTATTCTCACTGTGGGTTCGATATTCGGGGTTTAATCAAAAGGTCTTATATTACTTGATAACGATACATATACTTGCATAGTATCTTATATTTAAATATTATAATTATATTCTTATTCATTTCATAGTGAAAAACTGACCTAGCTTTTGCTTTGGATCAAGTTTTGACATTGTTGCAAATTAAGAATAACTAGTAAGGAAATTAAACATATAATTGCATACATCGCATTATACATCTTTACCGAAGAATCAGGATCACTGACACAATCTATCCACCCAGAACTGAATATTTCTTTCTCCCAGATTCCAGAAAAATAGCTTTTCAACATCTTCTCAAACCCTGAGCATGTTGCCCCAAGTTCAAGAGTCCTCTAATCTCTTGGATACCCTTTTTGGGTGAGTAAATCTACAGTATTTGAGGCCTCATTTGAAACCCGTAGACGCTTTGAAAAATCCATGAGCACTTCCATTAATAAACATTGAGTTCATATTCCCATCCAGCTATCTTCTAATTATCTAACATGAGGCAGTGGAGAAGCCTCTGGCCCCAAGCCTTTCATGCACAAAATCCCAATTGACCATGTCATAGGCCTTTTTTAGATCTAGTTTGTAGATCATGTTGCCCCCTACACGGTTTCTTAAGATCAAGTAGCAATTCTTGTGTTAGCAAAACATTATCTCCAATATTTCTTCCCTTCACAAAAGCTGCCTTTTTGTGACTTAATAAGTACTACAGATGTTGTTGTAGCTTTTTCACCAGTACCTTACTAATAATTTTGCATATAACATTAGAGGCTAATGGTCCTGAAATGATGTCAATGTTTCTTGATGTTGGATTTTGGAATAAAAACAATGGTTGCCCCGTAGACGTATTTAGGTAGATCATATCCCTGGAAAAATTCTTGTATTGTTGGAACTACATCTTCCATTATGATGTCTTGAGCCTTTTAATAGAAGTCTGAGGTTAAGCCATCTAGTCCTGCAGCTTTGGAAATGTCTATGGAAGAAAGGGCTTGCTTGATCTACTCTTCTCCTGGGACATCATAAAGGATTATATTAACTGAACTCTAGAGTTGGATGAGCAATTCATTAGTTGCTGACAGTATCACATCACTTTCTGCAATTTCAGAAGCTTCTCTTATCTTGTTGTCAAGGTTATCATTGATAGAGTGAATAGTGTTACATTTTCTTTTGTATGTAGTACAAGCATGAAAAAACTGTATTTCTATCTCCTTCTATGAATTTGATAGAGGAAATCATCTGTTTCAAAAGTTTCTCCTGCCAGACTATTGTAGTGAGCATGTTTTCATTAGCTTCCATAAGTGAGGCCTCATCTGCTAGCCCATTCATAGCTGCAAATTCAACTGCCTTTAAGTCTTTCTCAGCCTATTCCAGCCCTTCCTGAATGTTACCTAAGGTATTCCAATTCCATTGATTTAATGCTTTGCTAAATTCTTATTTTTGTAGACGCCAAAGTTTAACTAGTGGGATGGGATGATCACAATCTCTCAACTTTTCCAAAGATTAAGGTATCTGAAAGGGGACTTGCCTTAATGTTGATTAGCAGATATGGTGATAAAAAATGGTCTATGGTCAGAGCCTGCCAAGCTGAGATGAGAAATAGTAGTGTGTAAGAAAGTTGAAACCATTTATCATTAACTAGAACCTGTCCAATCTTTCCCTCAACCTTCACCTTTTCTAAGTGAAATCAGGTTCATTATAACCCAAATCAAATAAGTGCTGCTTGCATGTTATCATTGAATGTAGTCATTGAAGATACTTTCCCACAAACTTCCCCTTATTAGGTTAAATTCGGTCCATTATAACCCCAATCAAATAAGTCAGTTGCTTGCATGTTATCATTGAATGTAGTCATTGAAGAGATGTTAGAAGGTCTGCCAACTTCCTCGACGTCCTATAGGTATGTTATTTAAATTTATCAAAATCCAGCCAAAGCTTTTTCTGTTGTCTCTCTGTACCTTCCAATATGAATTGTTGATGTGTCCAGTCATACATAAGCTACTGAGTTGACCCGTCAGTCTGACATGGTGATCTGGCTTTCTGATTTGCTCTTCTTGTGACATCTGACAAACTGAGCAATCTCTCACAAGACTATCTAGCCTCCTTGGCAATCATTAGAACTGTTAGACCAAAAAATTTAAAGATCGATTTCAAAAATCGACATATACCACATCATCATTTACGAGCTACTTGATGTGATAATAACGATGACATCATACAAATATTTTGTACGACAGATTCTACTTGAATATTATGTTGAACATGTCTAGGAATGGAGAGGGAAGGACCGGAGGGGATCAACATTCCTGACCTTTTTTGAGCGATCCGAAGCGTGACCATCACATAACTTTTTTTGCCCCAACCTCTCATTCGACTATTTTTTCCGGTCCCCCAAAGGAGCATTGGAAAAGCGAATACATACTTAATGTCTGAAGAATATATTCATCATCTTCCTCCAACTTTTCACTAAGATGTCTTCTTGATTGTGTTAACTTACAAACAATAAGGGGCTCTACGTCCTAAAAAACAATTTCTAATAAAATCTATATTTTTTTTACCAAACTATCTTGTGCATTTATTAAAAATCCAGGATATATTCCTCTTTTACTTGATTTCTTTTTTCAACCATTTCCATCACCATTATTAGTGTTCCTAATAATTAGAGCTGGGCGGGTAAGCTAACCTACCAACGGTCCCTTGATTCAACAGCACTGCTCCTGTAATCACGAACATTTCCGTTGGCGTGTCATGGCATGTATGAACATCAAAACTATGCGGCGTATATTCAGGCCATCTGGATGGATTTGTCGTGAATGAATAAAACGGTCCAAGTTCCATAAATTTTGCTGCATGTCTTTTTTTCTATTTCTCTAATAAATCGGCCAACTAAGCAAATACCAACTTTAATGTTTTTAGAGTAAAAATAGTTATTTTTTATATGACTCAGATAATCTAAATTTTATACTGCGGTTAAGGATCACTCTATTTTTTATATTAGTTTATTTTATTTTTAATTTTCTTTATTTTGATTTTTTTTTTATTTTAACAAAAGAATATAATTACACCTGCCAGTCTGCCACCCCCTCCTCTTCATCCACCGTGGACCTGACGACTTCCTTGCTATTTTCAAACCCATTACCTGGCATCCCCCGAAATATTATTTGAAAGATTTACATGCATACCAAACAATTCTTCTGTAACCTAACTTTCAAATGTTACAAGATAGCATAAAAATGTGTACTGCATTCTTTTCAAAGGTAAAATCTAAAATTTTGGTGTGAAGGTGCTATATAAATACCTAAGAAATATGTTGTATGTATCTAATGCAAAAGCCACTCATGCAAGGATGCAAGGTGCATTCTGCATATGGGGGAAAATCATTAAAGAGAAAGGAAATTACAATGGTCTAACAAAATAGAGACTACAAAGATCTCCTTCCAAAGGAAAAGTGAGAGAGGGGTTCAAAACTTTGTTAATTATAGGAATGTCCACCAGCTTTAGCCAACTAGTTGGCTGGTCTATTTTCTTCTCTGACAATATGGGAAACTCTGAAATTGAGGCTGGTAGTAAAGAGGAGGATGTACTTACTCCAGAAAAGGAGGTATTGATCCCTCTTGATACTTCTATTATGCAAAGTACAAAAATAATTCAGATTATATTTCACTTATATTTACTTACTTTACAACAAAACAAAAAACTTGATCCTAAAGAAAAATAAGAATTTAACTTTTAATTTATATATTTTGGGATACTACACAAGTATACGTATCGTTATCGAGTAATATAAGACTTTTTGATTAAGACATGAATATTGAAACCATAGGGAATTTCTACAATATGCACTTTTAGAAAACTTTCTATTTTTTAAAAAGACAATTACTTAAACTGAATATATTTTGCAGTAATAAAAATTCAAATATTTTTGGTATTTTTGATATTTTGACAAAATAGTAAAAACTTAAAAAGATAACTAGAGTTTTGTAGAAGAAAAGCACTTAATAAGAAAAATATCTTTCTTCTTATCATGAATCAGTAATAAGTATAGGAATTATGTTCTGGAAGTATGCAAATTGTGTTGTGCCAAATAGGAGCAATAATCTTTACCTTTACTAGAGATGCTATAAAGAACATTGGTTAATTTAAAGTTTGAATAGTTCTGAAGATTGGCTAGGCAGGGAAGATACTAGCTCTCACTCTAGAGTTCCCTCGATTCCCTCCACCTGGGGGCTAACATTCTCGTATCAAAACCTAAAACAATAAACCAAGTTGGGGGCTTTAACCTCTCACTTTAAAGTCTTCTAACTCTACACCCTTCAATGAATATTTTCCTATTTATTTGCACTCAATCATATGAACTACATTCTCATTCATACAACCTCATGTGATTCTTTTCAGTTGTTGACTGACATAATATCAGCACGGTTCTTACATGTTCTCACAACAAATTTTAACATCTGGATTGGCCAAATCAAGAA
>NW_018165699.1:57843-62436 GCF_001263595.1 Phalaenopsis equestris | reverse complement strand
AAAGAAGTAAATGAAGTGCATAGATTTAAATCATCACAACTTCTTCCAACATTAAAAATAACAACTTAACACAATTTCCATCAACAACTTAATTAGTTATCATTTTAAGAAGAAAGATAAAGAAAACTACTCAAAATCTATGGAAAAAATAAAAACACACCTTAGTTTAAAAGTAGAAATTATTGTCAAATCAACAACAAGTCTCAACAAAAACAAAAGGTAGTTTCAAAATAAAAAGATAAAAACTTATCTCAAGTTCTCCACCAAACTCTTGAATCTCCTTTGAATCTCTTCTCTTTACAATCACTCAAAATAAATAAACTAACAAAAAGGATAAAATAAAAGTAAAAGTGGTGCCTGAAAATCTCTCTAAACTAACTCCACAAATGATGAACTTTTAAAACTTTCAAAGTATTTTCAGGACTCTTTTCAAAGTCCTCTCTTCTTTCTTTTATATTTTTCCAAGAGGTGCCTTGAAAACTCTTCAAAACATGTCTGGATTCGATGTATTTCCCCAAGAGATGCATCCTTTCATGATAATTTTTGTCCATGGTGGTTATAACCACAAATTAAGCCAATGGGTGCCTCAAAAACCTCTTCAAAATTTGCAAAAGCTGACTTTACTCGTCTAGTAACTGCTGCTGGCGGTTAAGCACGAGACCTCTGGCTCTTAGGTGAGGCCTTCTTTGTTCACCCGGTGCTTAGGTGTCAAAACTCATTTGCACACTTTTCACCTTTTTGCTCCACATTTGATCCTTTTTCACTCCTTTAAGCTTTGTTCACCCTTTTTACCTGAATATACAAGAAAAACACAAAAATACCTTCCATTAAAGTGCAATAGCTAAAAAATAAGTATAAAAATGTGTCTAAAAATATTATATAATTTAGGTGTATCAAAATCACCCAAACTTAAAATGTTACTTGTCCTCAAGTGACACTTCAATCATTAAATACTACATATGTATGATATGTATATGAGTTTCTTTAGGATTTACTAAAATTTAGATTTATAAATATAATAGTCTAATTTAGAAAAAATATTCAGCAAATGGGACCAACTTAAAGTTTAGAAATTCTTAAAGTTAAGAAAGATGAAAATATGAGTTTCTATCTAATTCAGAAATGTATTGTAGATTTTCCAAATTTAGAATTTAGTTTTTTTATTATCTCCACTTAAAAAAATTTTTAAAAAATAATTTTACTTACTATATTATATCTATAAGCTTAAGAGTTTCTCAAGTACAAAATGTAATAAAGCTTTTTCCTTAAGTTAATTCAAGTAAAGCCACTTTTTGATTAGGCATAGCCTCAAGCTTCTCCTCTTTTTTTTGTTTTCTTTATCTTTTTCTTTTCTTTCTCTTTTTTCTTTTATTTTCTTTTCTTTCTTATTTTCTTTCTTATTTTCTTTTCTTTTTCAGGCAAGGATTACTATATCTGGATAGTCCTTTAATGATTTTGAATTTCAGTTCTGCTTTCCTAAAGCAAAGTCTTGATATAAGTCTTTTACTTATAAATATAATAAAAGTTTTAAAAATTATTTTAATAAAAGAAATTTAAGGTATTAAAATTAAAATTTTAAATTTTCTAAATTTTTTAAAAGTACAATTTTTCTTATTAAAGATAGTTACACTATATTTAACATTTTCTACACTATCATCTAAAAACTTTTTAACTTATTTTCTTCATTACTAAAAATTTTAACTAAATTTTCTTATTGATTTCTTAAATCAAGATTTACTTCCCTAATATAACTTCATATACATAATTAATTTTTCTTTTAAAATAAAATTCAATTGTAGTACATTTGAAAACATATAAAATTCAAGTTTTTAAATGTTTTTCATCCTCTCGAATTTAAATTTTTAACAGATTAAATAGTTTAGCATTAGATACATATAAGTAGGAATGAAAATTTAAAAATAATATGCTAACAGGATATTTAAACCCTAACGATACAAGTATAAAACTAAAAACATGAGTAAATTTAATTTTTGATCAAATTTTCTATATTTTCATTTTACTTTAACATGTAGAAATTCAATAGACTTATAAACAGTGGGTATAAACATAAAAGCAAACATACACACTACTGACATCACAATCTTAATATAAAGACAAACTTGCAAACATGATAAAAGAAAAATAAAAGGTAGCAGTTTCTGAATTTCAAGTTTAAGATCTAAGCTAGCAAGTTTTTCTACTTTATAAGAGATATAAAATTAAGTTAAGTTCTAAACTAACTAAATCACAGTACTAAACACAAAACAACAATTACTACCCTGAAATTTAAAAATAAAATACTAACTACCACAAACGTCATAATAACAATAAAACATAAAAGTCAAAAACAACATACAAATGCAAATGCAACAAGCCCAGACTACATAGTTCATATCATATTACAATCATAAAATAAATCTCTCAACTCTAGTCTTCATCCTCAGAATCACCACCGTACCATTTTTCTGCACGCTCATAATCAGGATATCAAGGATATGGAGGAAATTGCACTCCTGGTTCACCTCTAATCAGGCTCTCCAAAGATGCGTGGAATTTCACTTCATAATCATTCTTCCTTCTATTATAACTATTAGTATGATCTGCAAAACGCTCTAAATTTTGTACCTTATCAGCGGTAAAATTGATATTATCCATTATCTTCTGCAATAACTCATCATGAGTCCTAGTAGACTCACCTCTAGATGAAGAAGCACGTCAAGTAGATAGTCTAGATGAAGAAGCAGTAGAGGTAGATGCAGCAGACGTTTCCATTCCATAGCTCCTGGAAAATCCTCCTCTCCAGCAAAAAATCAAATGCTCAGAATAAGTCTTCACATTCACCTTCGTGATGGGACTTAAAGGTAACAGATATTCTTCCCAACTATCATATTTAACCTCAGCCTGCTTGTACAAAGAAAAGATTAAGGAAGCAAATCCCAGACCTGCAATTGTAACAACTGTAGCAGAACTGACAGAACTGATGATAGGTCTGACAGATCAAAGCTCTAATGTTGATGCGCTTTCCCTCATGAATACAATAGTTCAACGTTGCTCTTTCTCTGGTCACTTCATTGAGATGATTGGTCGGAAGCAGATGAGCAAAAATGAAATAGTGTCAGGCCTTTGAAGGTGCACATAATTTTGAAGTTGGGAAATTTACTCTCCCCTCATTGGTAATCTTCCAAAGTCCTCTCCCAATAGTCAAGTATGAAATAATCTCGTCTAACTCCGCTTCAGTAGGACTATAATTTGCATAAAAATATAAGGTATCTGGTGGTAAATAGTAAATTAAGTTGATTACCTCTGGCAAAAAAGGTACCAACTTTTATTGAACCATAACTCGATTGTCTATAGCTTTAGGGAGATTTGTATAAAACTCCCTCACAACAGAAATCACTGCGACAACAGAGAAACAATAGAACTGTTCCCACTGTCGACGAGCTTCTACGTCTCCACTCAGATTTCTAAAACATCACTCCGGAATCAATTTTCGTGACTATAGAGCATCACTGTATTGATCTTGAGCCTTCAAACTAACAAATTTGCTTGAATCAAATGGGTTTTTTCTCTATTCATCTTCATTCTTGGTGCCATTCTACAAATTTAATAAATTCCAAGAATAACTTCAAAAATCAAGTTTAAATCACTAAACTAAACTTCCAAAAGCACAAACTAAACTTCCCAAGCAATTTCCATAGATTTTTCCTCATTTTTCACCATGAATAGTGAATTTTTAAATTTCTCCAAATGTGCTCAAAATACATGGTGAAAATCCAAAATTCTTGCATAGAAGTAAAGCTCTTACCTCAAGGAATCCAAATCTAGCAAATTTGTCTTGATTCCACTAAGAAATCTCCATTTAATGGTGTGTCCTAGCCCTTAAAATCACAATTTTGAGAGGTAGAAGATGACAGGAGGCATTAAAAATGGCATTTTTGGACAAAAATTTCACTTTTAACTGTTTGCGAACCGATTTTCAAGAACTGGCGCTTCAGCGCAGGTAAGTGGTGCTTAGGCGCCTGCCTCTCGGGTTAGCTCGCGCTCAGGGGCGATATGTGACACTTAGGCGCCAGTGCATTGTTTTTGAAATCTTCAAATTTAAGTAAAATGCATTATTTGCTTACGTAAACCACCCCTAAATGGTCTCATAGTACTTAATTGACTATTTTCAACTCCCTATAACTCCTCTCTCTCTCAAATTTCTCCCTAATTACTATTTCAATTCAAGGCTAAGACAACACAATATTTCATAAAACCAAACTTATATTAATTCACAAACAAGTGCAAATACTATTAACACTTAATTCTCACTCCAAATAGTCTCGGATGAGAAAATTTTCCTAAGTACAAAACACTTAACACTTATTCACAATTAAACACATAAGTAACATAAACACTAACACAGGTCTTAAACACTAAAAACACTTAAAGATAACAACTTTAATCACTCAAAAATAAACATAGAACTTAATTCCATTCTTTAATAGAAGGAACAAATTCAGGTCTTTCATTAGTCTCTCCTAGGGCAACTGGAATATAAAGTTGATAAAACGGATGGTGGTGACGTGCTCTTGGGCAATCTTCTTCAATCCA
>NW_018165699.1:46383-57789 GCF_001263595.1 Phalaenopsis equestris | reverse complement strand
TCTTATTCTTCTTATCCGCTTCCTCTATATAACTAGTGTGGCTAAATTGTAATTTTAATTTCCATCCAATATGTTCAAGATGTGCATGAATCTCCAATACCTTAGTCTCCAGTACAGACATGGTATTTTCAATTTTGTTGATCTTCTCTGATATCCCTTCAATACTAACGGCTAAGAAACCATTATACATCTCTTGTTTACTTTGACTAATGAATTTCTTCCTCATTGTATCTTCATTCTTTATCAAATCCATCTCCCATGAAGACATCATCTTAAAATCTCTCTCTTTTAGGCTTTAGGACTAGAAATGATCTAGGGTGAAATTCTTTCACTAAACCCTTCTATTTATAGGCCTAAATCCTTCCAATAACTCCTAAACACGTTTAGAAACTGCCTAGACACATTTTTACAAACTTCTAGGTAGTTTTCCCTTCTAGAATATTAATCTTGCACATGTTTTTAAGCTGTCACGCTTAAGCACCGGATTTGGCGCTAAAGCGCCAGTGTACATTTTTGCACAAGTCAACTTAACATCCAAATTCTCGTTTTAACAAGTTGAAATCACTAATTTAAGTCTTAAAATCAATATTAACAGATAATCATAGTCTAAAAAATACTACACCAATTTTCTTAATCACACATAAACATCAATAAAAACCAAAACACACTGATACTTATGGGTTGCCTCCCACAAAGCACTTGGTTTTACGTCGTCAGCCCGACGTAACCAGTGCTTACTCTGGTTGACCCAACATCATTCCATCATTAAAATTCTGTTGATCCACTATAAAATAAGGTTTGTCCATTTACTTTAAAGATTTTCTCAGATCTAGAATCTTTAATATCCACTGTTCCATAAGGATAAACTTTCATCACAATAAATGGGCCCATCCACCTGGACTTAAGTTTGCCTAGAAATAAATTTTAATATTGAATTATATAGCAACTTATAACAAAACTTGTTGCCCTGGTTGAAAATTTTTAGGAAGAATCTTTCGATCATGCCACATTTTCATCTTTTCTTTATAAATTTTGGCACTTTCATAAGACTCATTCCTTATCTCTTCAAGCTCATTTAATTGTAATAATCTTTTCTCACCAGCATCTTTCAAATTTTAATTGAATTCTTTAATTGTTCAATATGATTTATGCTCAAGTTCAACTGGTAATTAACAAGCTTTCCCAAATATCAGCCTATATGGGGACATTCCTATAGGAGTTCTATATGCAGTCCTATAAGCCCACAAAGCATAGCTAACTTTGACTGACCAATCCATTTTTGTTGAATTCACAGATTTTTCTATAACTACTTTAATTTCTCGATTGGATAATTCAGCCAAACCACTTGTCTAAGGATGATAAGCAATAACATCCTATAATTTATATGATATTTCCTTAATAACTTCTCCATTATGGCATTTTTTGAAATGACTTCTCCCATTAATAATGATAACTCTTGGCATCCTAAATCTACAAAATATATTTATTTGAAAAAAATTTGCAACACTTTGAGCATCACATCGAGGTAAAGCAACATCTTCTATCCATTTGGATACATAGTCCACTACTAACAAAATATATAAATTTTTGAAAGATGGAATAAATGGTCCCATGAAATCTAATCCTCAAACATCAAATATTTCAACTTCAAGCATATAATTGAGAGGCATCTCATTTCTTCTAGAAATATTGCCTACTCTTTGATATCTATCACAAGTTTTGATATAGGAGTTAACATCTCTAAAAATTGTAGGCCAGTAAAATCCAGATTGTAAAATTTTGTATAATGTTTTCTCAACACCAAAATGTCCCCCAAAATAAGAATTATGACATTTTTGGATAATCTCATAAGTTTCTTTTAATGGTGCACATCTTCGAATAATAAGATCCTTTCCTTGTTTATATAAAAATGGGTCATCCCAAAAATAAGTCTTAGCTTCCAAAATAAATTTTCTCTTATATTGGAATGTCATTCCATAGGATATAATATCACTAACAATAAAGTTCACAATGTCTGCATACCACGGAACACGCCACCGGAACATACCACGGAACACGCCACTCATTAATAGTGAACAACTTTTGATCTAAAAAATGTTCATTAATTTCATTTTCAAAATATAGTTATTTTTCTAATTCAAGCCTGGACAAATGATTATCAATTTGATTTTCAATACCCTTCCGATCTACTATTGCAAAATCAAATTCTTGCAAAAGAAGAATCCATTTTATAAGTCTAGGTTTAACATCCATCTTTTTCATTAAATACTTAATAGCAGAATGATCTGTATGTGCTATACAATGAGTTCCAATTAAATATAATCTAATTTTATCAAAAGCATATACTATTGCTAATAATTTTATCCTCACGAGATATTTAAATTTGGTGATAACCAGTATATCCATCCAGAAAATAAAAGTATTTATGCCTAGCTAGTCTATCTAGTCTTTGATCTAGAAAGAGTAATGGAAAATGATCTTTCCTGGTGGCAAAATTTAATTTTCTATAATCAATTCATATTTGCCACCTTGTAACTTGTCTAGTAAGTATTAGCTCATTATGTTCATTTACAATTACAATTACTCCTCCTTTCTTAGGAAAGTAGAGAATTGGACTAACCCATGCATTATCTGAAATAGGGTAGATAATTCCAGCATCTAACCACTTTAAAATTTCTTTCTTAACAACTTCTTTCATAATAGGATTCAGTCTCCTTTGAGGATCAGCCCTAGGTTTGTCCATATGAATTCCATGCATTTCCGATCTAGGACTGATTCCTTTAATATCAGCAATTGTCCATCCAAAGGCTTTCTTAAAAGTTTTCTGAATTTTTATCAACCTTTTTTCTTCTTCCATTGTTAATTTTAAGGAAATTATAATAGGTAAAGTAGAGGAATCACCTAGAAAAACATATTTTAAATGATCAGGAAGTAACTTCAACTCTAATTCTTGAGGTTTTTCAATAGATGGACAAAATGATTTATCTTTGTCTATCGTGTCCAAAACTTCAAAATTTTCTCGAACATAGTTTGAATCTTCCTTAAAAAGATCTTCATATTGATCTAATTCCTCTTCTTGATCATGCTCCAAATCTTTTTCTTCATTATTTTCTTCTTAAGTAGTCATGAAATGACATTCACTTAGATATATTATAACATCCATTCTAAAAAATTCATCATCTTTACCTTTTGCAGGGTGTTTCATTGATCTTGAAATGTTAAAAGTAACAGTTTGACCATTGACACACATTGTTAATTCCCCTTTTTGCACATCTATCATTGCTCTTCCTGTGGCTAGAAAAGGTCTCCCCAAAATGATAGGTATCTTTTTATTTTCCTCCATATCTAGCAAATTGAAATCAACGGGAAAGATAAATTGATCCACTTTAACTAAGACATCTTCCATAAATCTTTTAAGGTATGTTATCGAACGATCTGCTAACTGCAGAGTTACAGTAGATTATCCGAATCCCAATATTTTAAATATTGATAATGGCATAAGGTTAATACTTGCACCTAAATCACATAAACCTTTCCCATAAAATTTGTCTCCTATTGCATATAGAATTGTAAAGCTACAAGGATCTTTAAGCTTTTCACGAAGCTTCTTCTGAATTATCGCACTGCACTCCTCACTAAGTGCAATAGTCTCACTATCTTCAAAATTCCTTTTCCTGTTGAGAATATCCTTCATAAACTTTACATAGCTCGACATTTGTTCTAAGGCTTCAGCAAATGGAATATTAATTATAAGCTTCTTAAATATTTCTAGAAATTTTGAAAATTGTTTATCCAACTTCTGCTGATGAAGTTCTAAGGAAATGGAGGTGGAAATGGAGGTGGTGGTTTTCCAAATCGATTTTCAGCAGAGAAATAGGTCTCTCAGAATCTGTTGGAGCTTCCTCTTTTGATTCTTCAATTTCTTCTCTTTCTATATTAATTTTTTTTAACCCAACCTTCCAACTCTCTTCCGCTTCTAAGTTGAACGGCTTTTTTATTCTGGTCTTTTGGATTTAATTCAGTATTACTAGGAAGTGTTCCTTGGGATCTATTACTTAATTAATTTGCTATTTGCCCAAGTTGATTCTTGATATTTCTAATTGTAGCTCCTCGACTTTGTAATTGATTTCCCATTTGTAACACCACTTCTTCTATAGAGAACTTCTTCTCCTTAAACTGTGTTTTAATGTTGAAACCTAGAGTATAAGTAGATCTATAATTATTATTCCCTTGGTTGTTCCATTTTCCCAATGGGTTTCCTTGGTTGTTCCCCCATTGCTGATTATTACCACCCACATTGTTATTCCAATTAAATTTACAATGGTTCTTCCAACCTGGGTTATAATAATTTGAATATGGATTATTTTGCTTATTATTTATGACATTCAAAGTTTTTAATGATGCTTGAGAATCTACCATTTGGCCTAATGAAATCTCTTCAATCATGGAAATTGGTTGAGAAAAATTCATTTTAAATTGGTCAAACTTCCTTGAAATTGCAGCAACTTGATTTGCTAACATGGTAAATGCATTAGTTTCATGACTATATGCTACTTTCTAAGGATTTACCCTCTCAGAAGGCCATTAGAAATTATTAGTAGCCATTTCTTCAATTAAAGCGTAGGAGTCATGAAATGGTTTTGACATAAATGAACCACCAGCAGCGGCATCGATAATTGATCTAAGAGATCCAACTAATCCATTACAAAAAATCTGAATTATTAACCAATCTGGTATAACATGGTGTGGACACTTTCTTAAGAGTTCTTTAAATCTTTCTCATGCTTCATAAATAGATTCCCCTTCAAACTGATTAAAAGATGTAATATTATTTCTAAGTTTCATAGTTTTTGATGGTGGAAAATATTTAGCAAAAAATTTTTATGTTAAATCACCCCAAGTTCTGATAGATCCAGGTGCTAACGAATTCAACAACATCTTAGCTTTATTCCTTAATGAAAAAGGAAATAACCTAAGTCTTATGACATCATCTGATACACCATCATATTTAAATGTAGCGCATAATTCTAGAAAATTGGCAAGATGTAAATTTGGATCTTCAGTTGGTGATCCCCAAAACTGATTATTTGATTGCATTTGGATAATAGTACGTTTAAACTCAAATGAATTATCCACTACAGTTGGTTTTTAAATACTACAATGAAGTTCATCTACAGTAGGGCTGGCATAATCTTTTAAAGGTGTAAACTCTTGATGAATTTCAACATTTTGATTATTTTGGTCTGTCAATTCTATAATTTTTTTGGATTTTTCAAAATTTATAATTATTTTGGTTATTCTAATTTTTCTAATAGTTCTTTCTAATTCACAATCATAGGGCACTAGTCCTTCAGAATCTGAACTATGCATACACTATCATATAATATAATAAAATAAAATTTAAAACACACACAAAAAATAAGATACAATACTTAAAGTTTAAATAAGACTTTCTAAAAATAAAAATTTTGTATTTGATTCCCCAACAAAGCATATTAGACGATTAAAAAATTCAATTATCATTTGAAATATGCTGGTGAGAAGAGATTCTTACAAATGAATGAATTGGAAGAATTAAGAAAAGAATCTTATGATAACGATAGAATTTATAAGGAGAAACTAAAGTTATGGCATGATCAGAAGATTAACCAAAAGAAATTTGAACCAGGACAAGAAGTTTTGCTTCAAAATACAAGGCTGAAGTTATTCCCTGGGAAATTGAAGTCTCGTTGGTTAGGACCCTTTACTGCGTGACTCAAGTTTATACTTACAGAGCTGTTGAAATTGAAGATCAAAAGACTGGAAATAGATTTAAAGTAAATGGACACAGAATAAAGCCATATTTTCAGGGTAAAAGACCAAATTTTAAAGAGATTTTAATGGTCAGTCAACCCTAGTAATACCTGAATAGGTCGGGTTGACGACGTTAAACTAAGCGTTTTATGGGAGGCAACCCATAGTTATCTTTATTTTGCGATTATACTATTTTTATTTAAAATTATCGTTAGTTTGTGGTAGCATTGAACTCCACTACTCATATTTACTCTTGAATCATCATAAAAATTAGATCCATAGAGAAAATTGGAAAGAATTCGGACTAGAGCAAAACTGAGAAATTTTTGTCTTGGGTGCCTACGGCGTGCGGCGGGTTTTTCCTGAGAGTTCAGGAAATTAATTCTAAAGGCTCGTCGACAGCGAGAATGGTGGGATGATGGTTTCCGGAGTTCAAAATGATGATTTTTGGCTGTTTTAGGCAGGATTTACTCCCTATAAACATCCAAATTCAGTTCTTATGTTCGTATTACCCCAAAAACGAATTGAAACTCCACCAAATTTATCCCTATGGTGTACAATTCCATTGAAAACCTTAGATTTTGTGTGTTTAATCGAGGAAAGATCATTAGTTCCAAGGCACAGTGAATCTTCAACAAAGTTCTGACAATGAGGAGATTAATCAAAGAAAGAGGATTCGTGAATCGAGGATTGAACAATCCTTCGACAGCAATTGAAGAGATGATTGTGCAACGATGATGGGAAGTGTTGTGCTACACTATAGCCATTGTAGTCGTTCCTTTGGTGAAGGAGTTTTATGTTAATTTGCATAGAATCAACCAGGGAGTCGTCTATGTGCGAGGTAGATGGATAACTTTTACTCCTGAATGGATTAATGAGTTATATATGATAGAGAATGTTCTTGTCTACCATTATTCCAACTTCATCCCGACAAGAAACCTAATGAATGAAATATACCAATATTTGACGGATGAGACTGAAGACTGAGCAATAAGGGAAAACGGGTAAGATTTCTGCAACACTTCTAAACCCCATTTCTAAACACTGGCACTTCTTCATTGCTGCAAAACTATTACCGACGATGATGATAAGTAAAGTTACTAAGGAAAGTGCTATTCTGAATTACTGCATCCAAATGGGACTGCCGATTGATATTGGATCGATAATTGTCAAGTCTGTTTTGGGTCTGATCGTTGATGGATCAACTTATGGGCTTGGACATCCTTCAAAAATTTTCTAACTTTGTAGTCAGTTCCAAGTATCTTATGAGAATTGGGAAAAAGTACTTCTATCTTGGAAGCCTTTGGACCCAATCGAGAAATTCCCAGCCAATGAAGATAAGAATGATATGACTATTATTGTGGATCAATCATCTCAGAATTCACTTCCTATTCAGCCTTTAGTTCCGGACAAGACTCTAGTGATCCTGCAAAAAATCAAGAAACTGGAGTAAGAGGTGTAAAATGTTATGAATGCAATTAACAATATCTTTGATTTTTTTGATCATCTAGACTGGAGGATGAAAGAGCATTTTGATCACTCTGGACATATCGAAGGAAGTTTGATAGATTGATGAGAAAGATGGGATTGATAGAAGAGCACTCTACTGAAGAATTCTCATATCGACCCTTTTATAACCTCTTCGTTCATGTTCAATTAATAGGTGATATCAGAGGAGAAACAAACACAGAATCAGAAGAGTAGTAGATTTACTTTGCCACCTGTATGCCTAAGTGTGTGATTTGAGTTGAACTTATGTGCTTAGGTCACTTTCTAAATATTTCTTTTAGATCTCAATATATTTGAGATTAAGCATATGATGTTTGTTTTCAGCATTTAGAGTGTTGTTGTGTCTTGGATTGCGATGCTGAAATGATGTATTGAGGTTGAGAAAATACCAAACTTTTGTGTGTCATGTAACGTGTACTGTAACTTTTGGAATTTATATATAATTGTAAGATTTTGTGTTGTGAATGCTTATTTTGGTTAGTACATCATTTAATCACTAGAAAATTATGTCTAGAATAATTGAACAGATGTCGTCGAGGTTTGAAATTGATCAAAATCGTAAAAATCTGGAAATTAAACCAATTTTAAAAAACTCGTCGATGGCGGATTTTTCCCGAGATTTAGGCTATTTAATTCAATAGATCTTGCTGACGATGCTGAAGACCCTGCCGACGGCGAGATCCAAAAAAAACACTTTTAACCGCGATTTTGACCAGTCAACCACCACTATTCGTCATCCCCTTCCTCTTAAAAAATGAAGAGATAATATGAATGTGTCAATATTAAATTGTAAAATAAATTGTGATGATTTTTCAACTCCAAACTTAATTTACTTTTTCATCTGGCCAATTGAATTATTAAAATGTGTTGTGAAACATATGATCCGAGAAATAGAGTATGACTTCTATAACAAAGTAATGATCACATTTGATTCCATGAAGGAGAACATCGTTTATGGAATAAAGTAATAATAAATAGGGAAATATTCTTTGTTGGGTGTAGAAGTGGAGAACCTTTAGGGTGACAGACTAAAATCTTCAATTCAGTCTTAGTGATTAAAAACTGAAACATGAGCTAGCCTTCAGGTGAAGGGAAGTGGGAGCTGTGGAGTGGGAGCTGGTATCCTCCTAGCCTAGCCACAAATTTAAGGACTAAACACTAAGATTAGCCAATGATTTTCCAATGCACTGTATCATGGTGGAGAATTAAAATCGCTCCTATTTGGTACAATACATATTATGAACATTTATCTCATCTCATTTTACCATAGCCTCATTGTAGTGGGAAGGATGATTTTTCACATAAGAATCTTCGTTACATAAACTTAGTTAATAGATTAGTATTTACTATTTTAAATTTTGCAAATTTGATTTGATAATAGTTTAGAAATTTAATTTTGATTACATATCAGCAATTGAAATTAGTGACAGTGATTTCAATTGACTTTCTATGAATTTCTAGTAAATTTGTCATTTCCAGTTTAAACCTTCCCCGCAGGATCAATATTTAGGGCTTAAATAGAAAGTACATTATTACTTGATAACGATGCGTATACTTGTGTATAATTTGCAGATTAATTGATTATATTTAATTAAATTTTACACAACCTATCGTAACAAAAAAGTCAGATCAAGTTTTTGGTGCCGTTGCCGGGGAAGGTAACTGTTGAATTAAATAGTTTTGATAGATTAGTAAATTTATAGATAATATATATTTCATATAAAATATTATTATTTAAAAATAGTTTAAAAGTCAAAAATAAAAAAAAAATTATTAGAGTGATTTACTTTGCTTGCTTTATTTTTTTATGAGAAATTGGATCTGAAGGTTTAACACCTTACGATTTAGAATTAGAATGTACTATTAGAAAAATTTGAAAACAACAAAGAGAAATTAAAGATTTACAAGAAATAGTAAATAACTTAGATAATCCAATAAATGAAAATTGACAAAGACCTTTAAAAGATTATGCAAATCCGACAGCAGATGAACTTCACTTCACTATTCAACACTATTCAGTTGCTGCTAATTCATTTGAGATTAAACTTGCTATTATCCAAATGGTACAAAATAATTAGTTATGGTACAAAATAATGGTACAAAATAATTAGTTTGGAGGATCACCTACTGAAGATCCTAACTTACATCTTACTAGTTTTCTTGAATTTTATGCTACATTTAAACATGATGGACTGTCTAATGATGTTGTTAGGCTTAGACTTTTTTCCTTTTTCATTAAGGGATAAAGCCAAAGCTCGATTAAATTCATTAGTACCTGGATCTATTATAATTTATGGAGAATAATCATAAAAATTTTTTGGCTAAATATTTTCCACCCTCGAAAACCGCTAAGCTTAGAAATGATATTTCATCTTTTTGTCATTTTGAAGGGGAATCGATATATGAAGCCTGAGAAAGATTTAAAGATCTTTTTAGGAAATTTCCACATCATGCTTTACCAGATTGGTTAATAATTTAAACACTTTACAATGGATTAGTAGGATCACTGATATCTATTATAGATGTTGTTGCGAGTGGTTCATTCATGTCAAAACATTTTAATGAAGCATGTTCTTTAATTGAAGAAATGGCTACTAATAATTTTTAATGGCCATTTGAAAGGGGAAATCCTAAGAAAGTAGCCAATTTGAAAGGGTAAATCCTAAGAGAGTAGCTAGTATTCATGATTCTGATGCAATGTCTACTTTGGCATCTCAAATTGCTTCTATTTCTAAAAAGATTGATGAAATGAGAATGAATTATTCTCAAGTACCCCCAATATTAGAGGAGAATTCACTAAGATATATTATTGATACTCAATCATCTTATGAAACTTTAAATGCTATAAATAATCAAAATAACAATCTCTATTCTAACTATTTTAACCTTGGTTGGAAAAAATACCCTAATTTTAGTTGGAATAATTATAATAATTTAGTGAATCCATCAAGAAATATAAATAATCCAGAAAATTCTAATTTTCAACCTTAATATCCTTTGGGAATTAACTCCAACCCTAACCCACAAGTTAAGGAAAAGAAGTTGACGATGGAAGAAATAATGTTGAATATGAGAAATTAAATACAAAATCAAGGGCTACTATTAGAAATATTGAAAATTAATTAGGACATATTGCTACTGCACTTAGTAATAGACCTTCTGAAATTCTTTTAAGTACTATGGAAGTTAATCTAAAAGATCAAAATAAAGAATAAATTAAAGCTATTCAATTATGAAGTGGAAAAGAAGTTGAAATAAGGATCCAAAGAGAAACTGAAGTTGATGAAGAAAAGGAAGAAATGGAAAATTATTAACAGGAAAATTAACAAACACAGAGCCCTGTAGAAAAACCATTACCTCCATTTCCTTATAGGCTAATACAGAAGAATTAAGATAAACAATTTACAAAATTTTTGGAAATCCTTAAGAAGTTAACGATAAATATTCCTTTCGTTGAAGCTTTGGAACAAATGTCAAGTTATGCTAAACTTATGAAGGATGTCTTAAACAAGAAAAGGAAGTTTACAGATCATGAAACTATTGCATTTAGTGAAGAGTGTAGTGCTATTATTCAGAAAAAGTATTCTGAAAAATTAAAAGATCTTGATAGTTTTACTATGCCTTGTGCAATTGGCGAAAAGTTTTACGGAAAAACTTTATGTGATTTAGGAACGAGTATCAATCACGAGTATCAATAGGAGCGAGTATCAATCTTATGCCTTTTTCTATTTTTAAACTTTTAGATTTGGGAGAAATTTCCCCTACTCCTATAACTCTTCAGTTAGTTGATCGATCAATAACTTATCAAAAAAGAGTTATAGAAGATGTGCTAGTAAAAGTGTATAAATTTATTTTCTTGTAGACTTTATAGTATTTGATATGGATGAAGATAAAGATATTCACATTATTTTAGGGAGACCATTTCTCACAATAGGGAGAGCTATAATTGATGTGCAACTATAATTGATGTTGATGAGAGTTAATGATCAAGAAGTGAAATTTAATATAGCGAAAGCTATGAAATATCCTGCAATAGAAAAAGATAATGAATATTTCAGGATGGAAGTAGTTGATTATCTAAGTAATGAGCAGTTTAAGAATGAA
>NW_018165699.1:45171-46297 GCF_001263595.1 Phalaenopsis equestris | reverse complement strand
AGAAGATTTAGATTATATTCAGGGCAAATTTGAGGCATTAGACTTGCTGTAAAATGATAGTAAAAGTCTTATTCCTTCAAGTATTAAACCACCTAAACTTAAATTGAAGATATTAACTACCTATTTAAAATATGTATTTTTAGAAGAGTCATCTACATTGCCTGTTATCATATCTTCTAAATTATCTTCTAAATTAACTGAAATTTAGAATCAAAAGTTGATAGAGATTTTGAAAAAGTATAAAAAGGATTTTGGATGGACTTTAGTAGATATTAAAGGAATTAGTCCTTCAATTTGTATGCACGGACCTTTATTAGATGAACAGTATGAACCTAAATTGGATCCTCAGAGAAGATTAAACCCAATAATGAAAGAAGTTGTTAAAAAAGAAATTTTAAAGTGGATACATGCTGGAATTATATATCCTATTTCAGATAGTGCTTGGGTAAGCCCAATTCACTGTGTCCGGGAGAAAGGAGGAGTGACTGTTGAGGAAAATGAGAAAAATAAATTAATACCAATACGACAAGTAACTGGTTGGCGAATTTGTATTGACTATAGAAAACTAAATATTGCCACCAGAAAATGCCATAAATATTGCCACCAGAAAAGATCACTTTCCTTTTCCCATTCTAGATCTAATGCTGGATAGATTGGCTGCGAACAAACACTATTGTTTTTTAGATGGATTTATCAAATATCACCAAATTCCAATTGCTCCAGAGGATCAACAGAAAATAATCTTTACAAGCTCATATAGAACATTTGCTTTTCATAGAATGTCTTTTTGACTATGCAATGCACCTACAACATTTCAAAGATGCATGATGTTAATTTTTAGCAATTTTTTAGAGCATGGAATGGAAGTATTTATGGATAATTTTTTTGTATTTAAGACTTCGTTTGAGTTATGTCTTAATAATTTAGAAAAATTTCTGGAGATATGTGAAAAAATCAACCTAGTCTTAAAGTGAGAAAATGCCAATTTATGGTTGCAGGAGGTATTGTTCTTGGGCATAAAATTTCTGAAAAAGGCATGAAAGTAGATCTCGTAAAAATCCAAGTTATAGAAAAATTACCACCTTCTAATAATGTTAAAGGGGTGAGAAGTTTTCTAAGACATGCT
>NW_018165699.1:34039-45096 GCF_001263595.1 Phalaenopsis equestris | reverse complement strand
GAAAAAGATACAAAATTTGATTTTAATGAGGAATGCATAACAACATTTGAATTATTAAAGAAAAAATTAATCAGTGCACCTATAATAGTACCACTTGACTGGGAGAAACCATTTGAAATAATGTGTGATGCTAGTGATTATATTATTGGGGTTGTATTAGGACAAAGATACGACAAAATTTTTAAAGTTATATATTATGCTAGTAAAACTCAAAATAATGCTCAAATTAATTATACTACTACTGAAAGAGAGTAATCAGCTATTGTTTATGCCTTTGATAAATTTTGATCTTATTTAATTGTAATTAAATGAAATTAAATGTAAAATGCACACAGATCATTCTGCTATTAAATACTTGATGCAATAGAAGGATGTGAAACCAAGATTAATTAGATGGATACTTCGATATTAAGAGTTTGATTTTACCTTCGTAGATAGAAAGGGAAATGATAGTCAAATAACTGATCATTTATCTAGAATATAAATAGAAATATTAACTAATTTTACAAATGAAATTTTAGAAATTTTGCCAAATGAACATTTATATAGTATTGATTAACTGAATGTATCGTGGTATGCTGATATATTAAATTATATTGTAAGTGACATTCTACCACCTGATATTAAGAATCCACAATTAAAGAAATTTATCTATGATTCAAAAGACTGTTTTTGTGATGACCCATATTTATATAAACAATATAAAGATTTAATTATTAGAAGATGTGTGCCTTATGAAGAAACTCAATAGATAATTGAAAGATGCCATGATTTTGAATTTGGAGAACATTTTGGAAAAAATAAAACAACATATAAAATTTTGCAAGCTAGATTTTATTGGCCTACTATTTTTAGAGATGTTAATGAATATATTAAAACATGTGATAGATGTGATGTCAATGAGTAGGAAATATTTCCAGAAGAGACAAAATGCCTCTAAATTACAGATTAAAAGTTGAAATTTTTGATGTGTGAGGATTAGACTTTATGAGACCATTTATGACTTCATTTGGAAATTTATAAATATTACTTTTTGTTGATTATATGTCTAGGTGGATTGAAGCTATTGATGTGCCTAGATGTGACCCTCAGATCAGAGTGTTTCTAAATTTTTATTTAGAAATATTTTTACAAGATATGGAATGCTGAGAGTAATCATTACAGATGGAGAATCTCATTTCAGAAATAAGAGAATTGAAATAAGAGAATTGAAAAAAGAAATAAGAGAATTGAAAAATTAATCAAGAAATATGATATAATGCATAGATTATCTACTGGTTAACATCCTCAAACTAGTGGTCTAGCAGAAATATCGAATCGTGAAATTAAATGCCATGAAATTAAACACATTTTAGAAAAAGCTAGAAATCCTTATAAATTAGATTGGTTTGCTAGACTAGATACTGCATTATGGACATACAAAACTGCTTATAAAACTCCCATAATAATTTCCCCATATAGATTGATTTTTGGAAAAAACATATCATTTACCAGTAGAATTGGAACATAAAGCATTTTGTGCTATTAAAGAATTTAATTTTAATTTAAAGGATGCTAGTGAGAAAAGGTTTTTGCAACTCAATGAACTTGAGGAGACTAGAAATGAAGCATATGATAATGCAAAAATATATAAAGAGAAAATGAAAATATGACATGATCGAAAGATTGTTAAGAAGAAATTTAAACTTGGATAAGAAGTTCTACTATATAATACAAGATTGAGATTGTTTTCAGGAAAACTAAAATCCAGATGGTTATGACCATTTAAAGTGATTAAAGTTTATCATTATAAAACTATTGTTATTAAAGATACTAACACTGGAAAGATATTTAAAGTTAATGAGCTTTATTTTAAACATTATTATGAAGGGCACATACCTCAATTTAAAGAAGTTTTAATGTTAAGTCAACCCAACTAAACAAATGGTATGACGGCTGACGACGTTAAACCAAACGCTTTGTTGGAGGTAACCCATACTTATATTGCTATGTATTACTATATAGTTTGTTAAGCATCTTATGTATTAGTAGATAATAATCCTACACAATTGCATTTATTATAAGTTAAGTCAGTTAAGTCAAAGCGAATAACTTAAATAATCAAATAAATGAAAGTCGAATTGAATAAAAAAATGAAAATGCTAATCCAACAGCAGATGAACTGCATCGACGATGCAGAATGGGTGTCGACGGCGCCTAGATAACGAACATCAGTGCCGACACTTCATTTATAATAATTAAAAATTAGTATATAGTTATATATATAAAATAATTGTTTTAAAGAGTAGAATGCAATGAAATAATTTTTTATAGCGGCTTGACAATTTTAGACGACTTTTGGTGGGCTTTTGCACGATTTCACTTCATAATAACCGCCTGGACGAGTTTAAAAAAGCCTAGAAACATCCGTGGATGCCTAGTAACTTCCTAGTTTTGGATTCCATGGCTTCCAATTCCAGAAATACTTTGTGGTATGTAGTTTTCAAGAAAATAAAGTTTAATAGTTTTGACTTGCAGTGAATATACGATAAAGTTATTACGAAAAGGAGATTGATCAAGGAAAAATGATTTGTTAATCATGGAATGATCAATCTTACTGGTCTATGATCAATCTTACTGGTTCCTACTGGTCTGATTGATAAAATCATTCTGCAAAGGTGTTGGGAAGTTATGTGTTACACTACGTCTGCAGTTGTCGTACCTATGGTGAAAGATTTTTATGCAAACTTACATATTTCCTCGAAGTGGCATTGTCAATTCTATTTACTAATATTATACCATTTACTCCTGTAAGGATTAATGAATTGTATATGATAGACAACATTCCAATTTGTCATTATACAAATTTCATTCCTACATGAGATTTGATGCAAGATGTGTATAATCTTCTTACGGATGAAAGTGATATGTGGGAGACACGAGATGAAGGATATGTTAGTTTCTCCACTTCATTACTTAATCCAATTTTTAAGCAATGACATTTCTTTATTGCTGCAAAATTACTCCGTACTAAGAAAATTAGTAGAGTTACCATAGAATGTGCTATTTTAAATTACTACATTAAAATGGAAAAACCCATTGATATAGGGTATATTATATTTAAATTTATTATGGCTATACTTAATTATATACCAATTTATGGACTTGGGCATCCATCTACCATCTTTTTGATTTGCAGTCAAGCCCAAATTCCAAATGAAAGTTAGGAAAATACTTTATTACCTTGGGAGCCCATGAATCCTATAGATGAGAATTATTGTGGAAATGGAAATGAAGTATTAGAAGCCATCATAGATCAATTTTCACATGCTTCAACTCCATTAATACCACCAACAGTTGGAAGTTTGCTTACTTTGTAAAAGAAATTAAAGAAAATTACAAGGGAATTTCAGAGTAATATGAATGCAGTAGGAGATCTTAAATACCTTTTTGCTCACTTAAATTGGAAAATGAAAGAAAATTTTGATCACACTGGAACTTTTGAGACAGGATTAGTTCGGTTGTTTAAAGAAAAGAGTGAATCAAAGAAAATTTGGCAGATCAATTCTCATACCGATCCTTCTGAAACTTATATGTTCATTACCAATCTATGGGAGATATCAGAGGAGGATAAAGCACTGAAGAAGAGGCGCAGTAGTTGAAGAGTTTAAATTCTCTATCTATTTTAGAACATTATATATATTTAGTTTAATTGTGTGGATTTAATTTGGTTTGATTTGCTTTTTGCTTTAGAATTTTGAACTTTGATTGTGTATAGTTTTGTGACAGTGTTTAATGTTGTAGCTTGATTTCAATGCTGATTTATAATTAATTTGTTTAATATGTGTGATTTTGCAATTAAAATTTGTGTTCATAGAAAGTGTACATTCATATATAAAAGTTAGTTTGTTGTTGTTCGTAAAAATTTATTTTGGTGAAATGTTTTATTTTGTGAATTATTGTTAGATAAAAATTTGAGTTTAAAATACTTAAAAATTTGGAGTAAGTTGATAGGAAATTGAAAATTAAAAAAAAATAAATAAAATATCAAATTCTCAGGCCTTCAGTGCCGACGACACTAGAATTAGCTCCAACGGCGCCCTCGACCCGACTGCAGATTTTAACCCCTAAAAATTTGCAATTTTTACTATGGCCGTCATTTTTACGCTTAAGTCATCTTCAACCTTTGTTTTGGGAGGCTAGGGCTTGATTGTGGTTGTATTTGAAGCGATTTAGAGGCTAAAAGAATTCGGATTTCATCTTCTCTAGGTAAGAGCTACACTTTAAACCAAAAATTTTTTGTTTTAACCCAAGATTTATCTCAAATTGCATGGATCCAAAAAAATGGAAATTTTTTGAGAAATTTTTGAGAAAATCCTTTGGTGATGAACTCTTATTTAGTGATTTGAAGTTTAAAATATTTTATATTTTGGTTTTTAAAATTTTAGAATTTATTCAGATTTTTAAAAATTTTCTAGATTTCCTATGGCACCTAGATCGAGGTTTAAAATTATTCAGATTTTTAAAAATTTTCAGATTTTTTAAAATTTTCAGATTTTTTTAAAATTATTCAGCTTTAGAGCCAGTGCTCATATTCATAGCATTTGTGAAAATAAGAAAGTAATTCAGGACTGAGGTTTTAAAACTCCGGAAGGAGAAGTTGAACGTTTGATTATTGCTCGACAACGACACCAAATTATTGTTATTTTACTGCAGATGCGATAATTGGGATTTGACAACGACTTTATATATGCTTAAAAATACAATTATTTAATACTGCTGCTAGAAGATTTAATTCCTCAACAACGACACCAAAAACTTAAAAACGGTTACAGATTCGATAAAAATGTATATATATATATATATATATAATATTCAAAAATGGTAAAGTCACACTTATTAATGCAAGTATATGTATCACCCAAGTAATATAGGGCTCTAATGGAGCCCTAGATATCGATCCCACAGGGAGTAATATTAGAGGCTACAAACTAAGGTTTTAGAAAAGCAACACTTAATCACAACAATATAGTTCAAATTGCTTATCTGTCACTAATAAGCAATTGAAATAAATATGTAATTTTAATAACTCTTAAATAACTAATTCTACTAATAAAGTTTTTAATATGAAATTCAATATAAAAGAAAGCATCCTTCTCCTTGTAAAGAAATTATAGCGAATGGATAAAGTGAATCAATTCAAATTGTATTGTGCAAAACAGGAGCATACCTATTCTTTACCCTTTGGTCCAGGCATAAAGAACATTAACTAATCCTATGCTTGGTTACTGAATCTGCGGCTAGGCTGGGAGGGTACCAGCTTTCACTTTGGAGCTCCCACATTCCCCTCACATGAGGGCTAACATCTACACTTCAACACCCAAACGATAGGACATAATTGGAGATTTTAGACTGTCACTCTAAAATTGCAATTCTACGCCCAATAATTTTATTTTCCTATTTATTTGCAGCCAACTTCCAAGGGCTTTGACCTTCTCAAATCTTGGATGTAATCTTCACTTTAGTTGCAAACTCAACATATTTAACAAACCAATTGGCCAGATTGAAAGTAAATTAAGATCGAAGTGAAAAAATCATCACAACTTCTTTAACATTTTCAAGGCTCAACCAACTCAAATCACCATTTCACTCAAATCACCATTTCACAAACCATTTCACAAATCTCAAGATATGGAGAAAGAAAGAGAAAAATTCTCAGAACTCATGAGGGAGCATGAAAAAACTCGAAATTTATATATAAAAGCAAAGTCATATAAACTACAACAAGTAAATAACACTTATCTCTAATTCCTTCCCAAGCAAACTCCTTGAAGTTCCTCTGAATCTCTTCCTTTCTTTACAACACACAAAATTCTTCTTTGAAGTGGCAAGGAGGAAGAAATATCTCACTTTCCCTCCACTCTTACAATCTCTCAAAGAATTTCTCACAATATAACCGTAAATTAGACTCTCTACGCACTACAAGAACCTCTCTAACACTTGCAACTCCCTCCTCCAGAGCCTTCAGAGCCTCAAGAGCCTCCAATTTTCAGCCAAAAGTCTTCTTTTAAAGTTGTAGAAGAGTTTTCCCAAGAGTTGCCTAAGCATCTCTCCAAAAATCATACACATTCAAGGCACCTTTTGAAATAAGCGTCGATCTCACCATCGGCGGCCTCGAGGGTGCCGTCGGCGGGCCTTCTAAATTATTTGATCTGAGTCTCGGGGAAATGTCTCCATCGGCGCTGTTGGGCTCGCCGTCGGCACTCTAGTTCAATTCTTCATATTTTGGTCCTTTTCGCTCCAAATTCGCTCCTTTTTGCATCTTTTTGCTCCAATGACCATAATTCATCATACCTGCAACAAAACATCAAAAATACCTTTTTTCAAAATGCAATATCATCAAAAATAGTATAAAATAAGTATAAAAATCTCAACATATTTTTCTTTGGTCAAAATCCCCCAAATTTAATTATTACTTGTCCTCAAGTTATTACTTGTCACTTGTCCTCAAGTAATTTTAGTACTACATAAAAGTTATGATCTATTGTAGTAAAGTTTTAATTCAGAAATACTAAAAGTTTGATTTAAGTAAATACCACAGCGAGATTTTCAGAAAAAATTCTAGTAATTAAATTAACTTTGAAGCTACAAGATTATCTAGTCATCAAGTTTAAGAGTTCTAGTCTTCTATTCATTTCAAGAATGACTATATGTTGTAATATCAATTCACTTAGAATATTTCACTTATCACTTAGAATATTCAAATGATAGGAACTTCATGAGAACACAACTAGTAAAGATGCTAATCCTTAAATATAAGTTCTCGAATGTATTTAAGTTATCCCTGTAGGTAGGTCCAGTGAAGCCAATTTTTTATTAGGCATCTCCTCAAGTTTCTCCTCACTTTCATATTTTTTCTTTGTTTTCTTTTCTCTTTTTCATTTGGATTGCTTTCAATCTTATATAGTTTTGTTTTCTTTTTAGGGATTGTTGTCAATTCTTTCTTTTTCTTTTTTCAAGTGAGGATTACTATATCTGGACAGCCTTTAATGATTTTGAACATCACCTTTCTTTTCCTAAATTTGAAACTCAAAGCATTCTTTTACCTTATAAATATTTCATAGCTTTTACATCATTGAGCCCCAATCTTTTCTTCTCAAATGAATTTTCAAGATTCTTAATATTTCAAAATATAGTTTCCTTTGCCTTAAATAGTTACCTATTGTCTTATTCTCTTATACTAAATATCTTAATCTACAAAATTAATTTTCATTACAGAAATATTCCTTTAAATCTACCATAATATTTAAATATCTACAAAATATAGTTATCTGAATTAAATTCACTACATAAAATCATATTAATAATTTTTGGAAATATTTAAATTGAGAACATCTAATAGTTAATCTTTTTCTTCCCTCCCCCAAACTTAAATTTTTCAATATGGAATGATATAGATGGAAAGAAAAATTCTAAATATAAATCATACCTCAATATTTGAGGCATTTTCATCATTCTGAAATTTTTGCAGTCCTTCTTCAAATTTCTACTTCACCTGGTCCGTAACATTAAGAGCTTTCTATAGATTCATGTGGAATTATTTTCACATTAATTTTGAAATAAGTACAAAACTAAACATCATACAATAACAATATTTTGCTAACACATCCATAATACAAAACAAAACAATTACAATTAAAATACAAAATAAAAATTACATCACATTACAAATTAAAAAATTTCAACTACCACACCAAACAATTATAACAATAATTAAAAATTATCCAATTACAACATAAAAATAAAAATAAAAGTACAAACACACAAATATCAATTTCTATTACAAAAATTACAAAAATAAAAGGGTTTGGAGATTTGATTTCTTCTATCAAATGTCAAAATCCCAAACTATATCTTTGTCTCCTTGAACAGCAGGTGGATTGGGTTGATAGTGAGTATATCGGGGGCATTCAGGAAAAGTAACATGAGGCCAACCACTATAGTGTCGGGCTTGAGCTTCGTAGTAAGCTATCTCAAAGTCTGAATGCCTCCATAGGTACTCCCTATCATACATTCTAAACCACAAATCCTTTCATTTATTAACTCCATACTCTTTTGCTGCAAGGTCAACTCATTCATTAAATCAATCAGGGTAGGGGAACTAGAAGGTGGAAGGTCATAACTAGTAGAGGGGATATCTCTACTAGTACAAAGTTCTTGACTCCTACTCCCAGTTCTCCAATTTTTTTTTGGATTTATATGTCTTTAAATTAGCTTTACTAATGGGTTTCATAGGGTAAACCCATTCCACATAATCTCCAGCTTTCACTCCAAAAAGTTGGCAAAGTGCATAAATAAGGCCAGTATGTCCTAGACCTCCACTTGTTTCACTCCTTGCCGTAGTCAATATGGTCAATATATTCTTAAAAATGATTCTCCCCACATTTATATTTCTATTATTCTGAATAAATTCAGAATAGCTCTATATCTTGTTACCTCACTACGGTGATAGGTCGGTAACAAAGTAGAGGAGATAAATAGTTTCACGCTTTAGATGTGGCATTCAACATGGAAGCAGTAAAATTTACCCGTTCTCGTTGCTTTATCTTCCATGTTCCTTTCCCATCAGTGAGAAAGTTGATCACATCGTTCAGTGGGCCTTCCATTGTACTGAAAGTTTTATAATGACAGTTATAGGAGTCTGGGACTTCATAAAAGGAGTTAATGCGGGTGGCACTATATTCAACTGAAAATCCCCGCACTTGAATGATTTCATCCTCAGAATAGAACACATTAGCATAAAATTCTTTTACAATATTAGCAGCAGCCTTATTGGTGGTGTAACAGAAGTTTTCCAACCTTTGTTTGACAATAACTCGTTCAATTTATCCTCCCGGACTCTCAAAAACTCGATATTGTATACATTTCTTTCCTTCAAATGCTGAAGTAAACCTTGATTGAGCCTTCGCATTGACGAAGCGAGACTCGTCAAACTCAATTCGCCTCTTTTGTCGTGAAGCCATTTTAATCTAATCAAAATTATAGAAAAATTTTAAAATATACTTCAAATATGCAAATAATGGCTTCTAAAAGTGTCTCTCATAGGTAAGAGTGTCTCTAAGAGTTCAAAGCTAAGTTCCATGAATTTCTTCCAAACATCACTAAAAATATTTGATTTTCATCTTTATTCGCTGGGAATCTATCAGTTGGGTCCAAAGGCTTCCAAGGTAGAAGTACCTTTTCTATATTCTCATAAGATACTTAGAGCTGACTGCAAAGTAATAAAATTATTCAAGGATGTCCAAGTCAATAAGTTGATCCATGAACAATCAGGCCTAAAACAGACTTCACAATTATCGATCCAATATCGATCAACAGTCCCATTTGGATGCAATAATTCAGAATAGCACTTAGAAAATTTACCGATCCTCATCGTCGGTAACAGTTTTGCAGACATGAAGAAGTACCAGTGTTTCGAAATAGGGTTTAGAAGTGTCGCAGATAACTAACATACCTGTTTTCTCTCATTTCCCAGTCTTCAGTTTCGTCCATTCAATATTGGTAAATCTCATTCATCAGGTTTCTTGTCGGGACAAAATTGAAATAATGGCAGACAGGAACGTTCTTGATCATATATAACTAATTGATCTGTGTAGGAGTAAAAGTTATCCATCTACCTCGCACATAGACGACTCCCTAGTTGATTCCATACAAATTAACATAAAATTTCTTCACCACAGGAACAACTACGGCGGCTGTAGTGTAGCACATCACTTCCCATCTTTGTCACACAATCATCTCTTCAACTGTCGTCGATGGATTATTCAATCCTCAAGTTACAAATCCACATTCCTTGATTAATCTTTTCTTTGTCTGTTCCTTGTTGAAGATTTGCTGCGCCTCCGCACTAAGGAACTTTCTCCGGTTGAACATTCACATTCTATGGTTTTTCAGGGGAATTGGACGCCATAGGGATGAATTTGGTAGAGTTTCACATCATTTTTGGGGAAATATGAACTTAGGAATCAAATTTTGATGTTTAAAAGGAGTAACTTTCGCCTAAAACCTCCAAAAACTGTCTATTCAAACTCTAGAAACTATCATCCCATCGGTCTCACCGTCAGTGGGGTCAAGGCCGCTGTCGGCAATCCTTTAGAATTTAATTCCCTGGACTCTCAGGAAAAGCCCACCGTCGGTGGCGTTAATGGCGCCGTCGGCGCCCAAAGCAAAAATTGCACAGTTTTGCTTTGGTCCGAATGCGTTCCAATTTTTCTTTATGGATCCAATTTTTATGATGATTCAAGAGTAAATATGAGCAGTAGAGTTCAATACTACCACAAACTAATAATAATTTCAAATAAAACTACTATAATCAGAATAAAAATAAAAATAACTAGGGGTTGCCTCCCATAAAGTGCTTGGTTTAACGTCGTCAGCCCGACCTATTCAGGTATTCTTCAGGTTGACTGATCATTAAAACCTCTTGAAAATTTGGTCTTTTACCCTCAAATTACAATTTTAATCTGTGTCCATTTACTTTAAATCTATTTCCAGTCTTTTGATCTTCAATTTCAACAGCTCTGTAAGTATAAACTTGAGCCACAGTAAAGGGTCCTAACCAACGAGACTTCAATTTCCCAGGGAATAACTTTAGCCTTGTATTGTAAAGAAAAACTTGTTATCCTGGTTCAAAGTTCTGCTAGTTAATCTTCCGATAATGCCATAACTTTAGTTTCTCCTTATAAATTCTGTCATTATCATAAGATTCATTTCTTAATTCTTCCAATTCATTCAATTGTAACAATCTCTTCTTACCAGCATCTTTCAAATTATAATTGAATTCTTTAATCTCCCAATATGATTTATGCTCCAATTCTACTGGTAAGTGATAAGTCTTTCCAAAAATCAATCTGTAAGGAGTCATTCCAGTAGGAGTTTTATAAGCAGTCCTGTAAGCACATAATGCGGTATCCAGTTTAGTGGACCAATCTACTCTACTAGGGTTTACACTCTTTTCAAGTATTTGTTTAATCTTTCTATTAGAAACTTCAGCTAACCCACTGGTTTGAGGGTGATAG
>NW_018165699.1:21206-33421 GCF_001263595.1 Phalaenopsis equestris | reverse complement strand
TCACTTACAATATAGTTAACAATATCAGCATACCATGATATTTTCCAATCATTAATATTATAAAGTTGTTCATAAGGAAAACTGTTTGTAATTTCATTGTCGGTGTTAGATAATTCATGATTTTCTAATCTTGACAAATGATCAACAATTTGATTATCTGTTCCATTTCTATCAATAACCATAATATCAAATTCTTGCATCAAAAGTATCCATCTAATCAACCTTGGTTTGGCATCCTTCTTTTGCATAAGATATCAGAGTGATCAGTGTGCACAATACTTTTAGTCTCAATTAAATAAGATCTAAAATTGTCTAAATCATACACGATAGCCAGTAACTCTTTTTCAGTAATAATACAGTTAATTTGAGCATCATTAAGAGTTTTACTAGCGCAGTATATAACTTTAAAAATCTTTTCATACCTTTGTCCAAGAACAGCTCCAATAGCATAATCACTAACATCGCACATCAGTTCAAATGGTTTCTCCCAGTTAAGTGAAACTATAATAGGGGTTATGATATGATTAATTTTTTCTGATTAATTTTTTCTTTAATAACTCAAAGGCATTTAAACAGGTTTTAGTAATTTCAAATTTCTTGTCATTTACTAAAATTTTGCATAGAGGTTTAGTAATTTTTAAAAATTCTTTAATAAAACGCCTGTAAAAATCAACATGTCCAAGAAAACTTCTAACCTCTCTTACATCAGTAGTTGGTGTTAATTTAGATATAACTTGAATTTTTGCAGGGTCTGCATCCATACCATTTCTGAAATTTTATGCCCTAACACAATTCCTCCCGCAACCATAAATTGACATTTCTCACAATTTAGAACTAAATTAGTTCTTTTGCATAACTCCAAAAACTTTTTCAAGATAATTTAAGCATATGTCAAATGATGTTCCAAATATGGAGAAATCATCCATAAATACTTCCAATCCATCAACAATTAACATACTAAATATAGACATCATACATCTCTGGAATGTTGCAGGTGCAGTACATAATCCGAAAGGCATTCTTCGAAAAGCAAAAGTTCCAAAAGGACTAGTAAATGTTGTCTTTTCTTGATCCTCAAGAGTAATAGAAATTTGATGGTAACTGATATATCCATCTAAAAATTAAAAAAATTTGTGCCCGGCAAGTCTATCATCTATTTGGTCTAAAAATGGTAAAGGGAAGTGATCTTTCCTAGTGGCAGTGTTTAATTCTCTATAATCAATGTAAATACGCCACCCAGTAACTTGTCTGATAGGTATTAATTCATTATTCTCTTTTGTTTCAAGAGTCACTCCTCTTTTCTTAGGAACACAATGAATTGGACTTACCCAAGCACTGTCTGAAATAGGATATATAATTCCAGTGTCCAACCATTTCAAAATTTTCTTCTTGACTACTTCTTTCATCATTGGGTTTAATCTCATTTGTTGATGAACTCTTGGTTTATATTATTATCTAGTATAATTTTGTGCATACAGATCGAAGGACTGATTCCATTAATATTAGCATTGGTACAACCAAAAGCTTTCTTATATCTTTTTAATGTATCCAAAAGTCTTTGCTCTTGCAAATCATTTAATTCTGAAGATATAATAATAGGTAGTGTAGATGAGTTTACTAGAAACACATACTTCAAGTGGTTAGGCAATATTTTCAACTCAAGTTCAGGTGGTTTTATAATTGATGGAACTAGATTTTTATCAGTATTTTCTGTCATATCCAGCATCTCAAAGCTTTCTTGAACATAATCTAATTCTTTATTTTTTATTTTGTCCAAAATAACTTCATCACTGTCTTCAAATTGTTCTTTCTCTTCAAAATATTCTTTAAAATGCTCGTTCAATAGATGTTCACTAATTTCCATACGAAAACATTCATTATCTCTTTCAAGAACAGGGTATTTCATAGATTTCGCAATGTCAAAAGTCACTTCTTGATCATTAACTCTCATAATTAATTCTCCCTTTTGAACATCTATCATAGCTTTTCCAGTAGCTAAAAACGGTCTCCCTAAAATGATAGGCATTTCTTTATCTTCCTCCATATCTAAAACAATGAAACCCACAGGAAAGATAAATTTATCAACTTTTACTAACATATATTCTATAACTCCCTTAGGATATGTAACTGGAAGATCCACTAACTAAAGAGTTATAGAAGTAGGTGAGACTTCTCCTAATCCGAAACTTTTGAAAATTGATAGAGGCATAAGATTAATGCTATCTCCCAAATCACATAAAACTGTTCCATAAAATTTTTCACTGATAGCACACGGTATAGTGAAACTACCTGGACCTTTTAATTTTTCTGGAGGCTTTTTCCAAATAATTGCACTACACTCTTCGCTAAGTGCAATAGTTTCGTTATCAATGAACCTCCTTTTATTGTTTAAAATATCTTTCATAAACTTCACATAACTGGGCATTTGCACTAAAGCTTCTACGAACGGAATATTTACCGTTAATTTCTTAAGAAATTATAAAAAGTTGGAAAATTGTTTGTTCTGTTTGTGTTGCTTCAATCTTAGAGGAAACGGTGGTGGAGGTTTCTCCACAGTAATTTTCATTGGTGTAAGTGGATATTCTAAATCTGGGTATTCATGATCCTTTTCTTCTTGCATATCCAATTTATTTTTTTCAATTTCCATTTCTTTCTATACTCTTATTTCCAATTCTTTTCCACTTCGTAATTGTATCGCTTTTATTTGCTCTTTTCCTTGATTTTTAGGATTTGGTTCCACAGTACTAGGAAAAGTTCCTAATGTTCGGTTACTAAGCGCAATAGTGATATGCCTCAATTGATTTTCAATATTCTTGATAGCATTTTATTGATTTTGTAATTGATTTCCTTGAATTTGTAATTGATTTCCTTGATTCTGCAATTGTTGAACCATGTTTAATATCATCTCTTCCCTAGACAACTTCCTTTTCCTTAATTGAGTGTTACTGTTAAATCTTGGAGGATAAGAAGGTCTATAATTAACATTTCCTTGGTTGGATAAATTTCTTACTGGGTTCACCGGGTTGGATACTAGCTACTCTTTTAGGATTTACCCATTCAGAGGGCCATTGAAAATTGTTAGTAGCCATCTCTTCTATTAACAAATAAGCCTCATCAAAAGGTTTTGACATTAAAGAACCACCAGCCGCAACATCTATAACGGATCAAAGTGATCCCACTAATCCATTATAAAAAGTTTGAATTATCAACAATCTAGTAACGAATGATGAGGGCACTTTCTAAGAAGATCTTTAAATCTCTCCGAAGCTTCATATATTGACTCTCCATCAATCTGACAAAATGATGTTATGTCATTTCTATGTTTAGCAGTTTTGGATGGAGAAAAATATTTAGATAAAAATTTCTATGAAAGTTCTTCCCAAGTTCTAATAGATCTAGGTGCTAACAAATTTAACCACATCTTAGCCTTATCTCTAAGTGAAAAAGGAAAAAGTCTAAGTCTAACAGCATCGTTCGAAACTCTGTCATATTTAAAGGTAGCACAAATTTCTAAAAAATTATCAAGGTGTAAATTAGGATCTTCATTTGGTGTACCTCTGAATTTATTGTTTTGTACCATTTGGATAATAGTAGGTTTAAGCTCAAATGAATTAGCGGCTACATCAGGATTTTGGATAGATAAGTGAATTTCATCTGTTGTAGGATTTTCATAATCTTGTAGGGGTCTAGGTTGGTGTTCATTTTCTATTCCTTGATTGCTCACGTTGTTTTCCATTGTGTTAGAATTTCTAGGTTCTCTTCTTAGTCTTCTAATTCTTTTAACAATGTGTTCTAATTCTGAATCGTAGGGTATAAGATTTTCAAGTCCAAATTTACACATACAATTGAAATCAGTACACACAAAAATAGTTAGCTAAATATGAAAATAAGTTGAAATTTCAGTAAAAGTTTTCTGATATTCTAATTTGTCTGTTACTCTAATTATGATTCTTATTTACTCCTCAACAACGACGCCAAAAACTTGACAGCGACTTTATATATGCTTAAAAATACAAGTATTTAGTACTGTTGTTAGAAGATTTAATTCCTCAATAACGGCATCGAAAACTTAATAACGGTTATAGATTCGATAAAGATGTATATATATATATATAATGGTAAAGTCACAAATTTTATGTATTAATGCAAGTATACGTATCAATGCACCCAACTTATCAATGATTACATCCAAGACGCCCGATAACTTTATTTTCCTATTTATTTGCACCCAACTTCCAAGAGCTTTGACCTCCCTGAATCTTGGATGTAATCTTCACTTTAGTGGTAAAACTCAATATATTTTGACAAATCAATTGGCGAGATTGAAAGTAAATTAAGGTCGAAGTGAAAAGATCATCACAACTTCTTTAACATTTTCAAGGCTCAATCAATTAAAATCACCATTTCACAAATCTCAAGACAAGGAGAAAGACAGAGAAAACTACTTAGAACTCATGGGGAAGACACGAAAAAACTCGGAATTTATATATAAAAGTAAAGTCATACAAACTACAACAATTAAATAACACTTATCTCAAATTCCTCTCCAAGCAAACTCCTCGAAGTTCCTCTGATTCTCTTCCTTTATTTACAACACAAAGAATTCTTCTTCGAAGCGACAAGGAGGAAGAAATCACTCACTTTCCCTCCACTCTTACAATCTCTCAAGGAATTCCTCACAATCTAACCCTAAATTAGACTACCCTAAATTCCTCACAATCTAACCCTAAATTAGACTCTCTACACACTATTGGAACCTCTCTAACACTTGCAACTCCCTCCTCCAAAGCTTCCAGAGCCTCCAATTTCTAGCCAAAGTCTTCTTTTAAAGTTGTAGAAGAGTTTTCCCAAGAGTTGCCTAAGCATCCCTCCAAAAATCGTCCACATTCAATGCACCTTTTGAAATAACCACTGATCTCGCCGTGAGCCGCCTCAAGGGCGCCGTCAGCAGACCTTCTAAATTATTTGATCTGAGTCTTGGGAAAATCTCACTGTCGGTACCGTTGGGCTCGTCGTCGGTGCCCTAGTTCAATTCTTCATATTTTGATCCTTTTCACTCCAAATTAGCTCCTTTTTGCATCTTTTTGCTCCAATGACCATAATTCATCATACCTGCAACAAAACATCAAAAATACCTTTTTTTAAAGTGCAATATCATCAAAAATAGTATAAAATAGGTATGAAAATCTCAACATATTTTCCTTTGGTAAGGATTGTAATAGAATTTTATGCCAACCTTCCTGAAGCTTCTGATGATTATGTATTTGTTCGTGGAAAAAGGGTAGAATTTACTCCAAAGAAAATAAATGATTCTTATTCTATAGAAGATGTGTATAGATGTCAGTATCATTCTTTTTCTGTTATAGATCACGATTTAGATGAAGTTATTTCTTTTCTGACTAGTGAGAAAGGGGCTAGGAAAATAAAAAATGGAGTTAAAGTTAACTTTTTCTGTACTAGTTTGAATGTAGTATCTAAAGCCTGACACTATTTTATTTTCGGGAAGATGATTCCAACGAATCATCATAGTGACCAAGGATAAATCCATCCTGAACTACTGTATTTAGCAAGTGATGGATATAAATGTAGGCTCTATCATTTATATGAACATTCGATCTATTGCTCTGGGAGAGACCACTGGTGGATTGGCACACCCTGCTCTTATTTTCACACTTTGTGAGCAAGTAGGAGTTGATTTCAGACCTAATGAGGAGAGGATTAAGCCTCAAAGACCTATTAAGCCTACAAGGGCCTGCCAACATCAAGACTTATGAGTCCCATGTGATTGGAGATCTGGAATACAAGTCAGGGATATTCCTTCTACTTCTAGACCCCCTGGTGAGCCTACTTCAAGTGACCCCAGCAACAGGGAGTTGTTGGATCAGATGATGATACAAAAGGGAGATTTTTGAGGATGGAGAATAGGATGCAAAATATAGAAGCCAGAAATGCTCACACTGATGATTTGATTCGCCAAAAATTTGAATATGATGTTGCTTATTATGATGCTTTAGTGAGATACCTGAGGGGTGACCATACAGTTCAGTTCCCTACTCACCCTACTTATACTCCATATCAATAGCATAAGTTAATGTCGATGATGAGGAATATGATGACTGGTGATCTATTTTGTTTGTTTGTTTGTGTTTGTACTGTGTGATTGTATTATTTTTGTTTTGATGTTGTTTAAACTTCATTGTTATGTTATGTGAAACTGTAATGTAGAAAATTGTTTTCATTTTTAAAATTTAGTTTAGTTCTGTTGTTAGTTTCAACACTTTGTTCTGTTTCGTGATTAACTCTTTCTCAGCAAATTTTATATGTATTATGTGCAATTTAATATTTTTAGCCTTGCAGTTTTCATTTTAGCACCTGCAGTATTTTCAAAATTTATTTTCAAAAATCAGAATCTCCAATAGATATAATTTTATTTTTTTATGAATTTAATGGTTTCTTTTATCCTTCCTTTTTAAAGCTCTTCATGTAAAAATCTTTTAAAAATTTACGTTTGGGGGGGAGAAGAAAAAAAATCATTTTTAGAAAGAGAGAAAGAACTTAATTTTATTAGTCCTCACTTAATTATATTTTCAAAATTTTCAATTTAATATCTTAAATTTAATATGATCATTAGTATTAGAGGTTAACTTTTGATAAGTATATTTATGTTTCAAAATATATAGTTAATTTAAGTAAAATTTTTTAATAATAAAGGTTAATTTTATGAGCTAAGATATTTGGTAAAATAGAGTAAGACTATGTTTTTCTATTTTTAGTAAAGGAAATTTGTATTTTTGAAGTATTAAAAATCTTAAAAGATTCATGTAAAAAGAAAAGAATTAAACTTTATGAAATCTTTAAGTTAATATAAATTTTTATCTTTAAGTTTAAGAAGAAGATAGTGAAGTTTAAAATCATTAAAGGCTATTCAGATATAGTAATCATGACATATAAGAAAAATAAAGAGAAGAAAAGAAAGAAAGAAAAAAGAGGGGGATTAAAAATGATCCTGAAAAGAAAAAAAAGAAAACAGAACTAGGAATGGGTCTCCACTCCTTAGAGGAAGAACCAGATCTAGATCCCAGCCTTCCCCACATCCTCCACTCCATGATCAATCTACTTTGCTGGAATACAAGGAGGATGACTAACCCTCTGTCCCTTAAAAGAGTTTTATACCTGAATTATAAATACAAACTATGGTGCATTGTTATTAATTAAAAAATTTGCTGGCTTCACTCATTTTGGGAACACTAATAATAAAATTTGGATTTTTTGCAAAAGAGAAATAAATTTTGATCTTCTAATTGATCATCCAAAATTTGTCCACCTCTCATTCAATATGAATGGACATAAAGGTGAAGCTACCTTTACCTATGCTGGATGTACAAAGGATGCTAGAAAAGAGCTATGGAATAGGTTGATTCATATCAGCCAACAGGTGAACTCCCCATGGTTGGTGGGGGGTGATTTCAATTGTATCATTTCTACCACTGAAAAATCTTGAGGTAGAACTCCAAACCTTGTCAAAATGAATACCTTCAGATACAATATCCACAGGGCTGGTCTCTTTGATATGGGTTTCAAGGGACCTAATTTCACTTGGAAAAGGGGATCTATTTGGGAGAGGCTTGATAGAATGCTGGTTAATGATGCATGGTTCAATCACTTCCTTCTCACCTTTGTTACTCACCTTAGTCTTGATGGCTCAGATCATAGACCTATTCTTATAAGCATCACCTCAACTGATTACTATAGCTCCCCCCTCCCCTTTAGATATCTCAACATGTGGGCTGCACATCCATCTTATAGTAATTACATTGTTGACCTTTGGAAAGGGGTCTCTCACCCTGACCCCTTAGTCAAGCTAAGCTTACTGTAGATCAAGATTGCTAAAGCCCTCAGAGGTTGGAGATGGAACACTTTTAGAAATGTTCATGCCATAGTCCAGAAGGCTGAAGATGAAGTCAAAGCTTTGGAGAATGGGGGACAGCTTGGTATTGAGGAGGAGAAAAAGCTGCTGAGAAAAAAGAACAACCTCCTCAGTGCCAATGATTACTAGGAAAAATTTCTTACACAGAAAGTAGCCATGAATATCTTCACTGATGGGGATAGAAACACTAGATTCTTTCATGCCTATATCAAATAAAAAAGAAAATGCAATACCATCCATGGTATACAAAATGTCAATGGCCAGTGGTTACATAACAACAATGATATAGCAAATGATGCTATATGTTATTACAAAGAACTACTCAACCAGGAACATAACTTCAGACCCAACATTGAGAAGGCACACTGCATGGCAGAACTGAACTACACTGCTGGTCTCAAGCTTATTGACATCCCCACTGAAAAGAAAATATGGAATGCAATCAGTTCCATAGATAGCAGTAATTCTGCTGGCCTTGATGGTTTTACTGCTGAATTCTACAAGAAGTCCTATGAAATTATTAAGACTGATGTTATTGCTGCTATTACAAGCTTCTTCCAAGTCAACAATCTTCCAAAGTCTTTTTGCTCCTCCACCACTGTATTGATCCCTAAATATGAAATACAGAAAAATTGGAATCATTTCAGACCCATTTGCTTGACCACTGTCATTAGAAAAACCATCAGTAAAATCATTGTGAACAGGCTACAACCTCACTTGGACTCTATCATTAAACCCAATCAAACTGCCTTTGTGAAAGGAAGGTCCATCATTGATAATACTCTTCTGGCCCAAGAACTTCTACAGGATTTGAATAAAGCTTGTAGAGGGGGTAATATGGTTTATAATCAGGACTTAAGGAAAGCTTATGATACCATAAGCTGGGATTTCATTTTGGAGGTTCTAAGTGTTAGAGGATTTAACACTTGTTTCTGTCACCTAATCAAGAGGTGGCTGCACAACAATGAACATTCCATCCTCATAAATGGGCAAGGTAGGGGCTCTTTCACTGCTACAAGAGGTCTAAAGCAAGGGGATCCACTATCACCCACCATCTTTATACTTGCAATTGATTATTTGTCCAGAATGCTTAATGAAGCCTTGTTGAATCATAGTCAAAACAGATACCATCATAGATCCAACATTTCTATTACTCATTTACTATATGCTGATGACAAAATGGTATTCTCCAGAGCCAACAAAAATGCTATCAGAAAAGTCTTCCAAATTTACAAAAGTTCCAAGCTATTTCAGGAATGGCATTCAATCCAGCAAAGTGTCAGATGGTATTCTATAAACATGCATCCTCCACTCACAAACTTTGGGCATCTGATTATACTGGTTTCACAACTCTCAACTCCCTATTAAGTACCTTGGGGTGCTTCTTATCACTGGTAGAACCAAACAAGCTCAGTTTGATGAGGTACTGAATAAAATCTCTAACCTTCTTAATGGGTAAACACATACCCTCTTGTCTAATGGGGGAAGAATTACCTTGTTAAAGAGCATAATCACTACCTTCCCAGCTTATATACTGCAGATGACTACTATAAGAAAAAACACTCAAATACAGCTAGAGAGACTATTTAATAAATTCCTGTGGTCTGGTCAAAGACAGCAAATGCATTGGGCTTCCTGGAGGAAAGTAGCTAAACCTCAAATTGCTGGACCTCAAATTGCTGGGGGAAGGGGGAATTGCCTTTAAGGACCTTGATCAACTCCTTCAAGTCAAATTCTGTAAACTCTGGATTAAGTTTAGGACCCAAAATTCACTGTGGGCAAAATTCATGTGGGGTAAGTATTGCAAAGATCAGCACCCCACACTGGTCCTAAGGAAAATTGGTGATTTTAGAATTTGGGTGAAAATGCTGAAAATCAGACAAATTATTGAAACCAACTACAGTTGGGAGCTGGGAAATGGGGAAATCAAGTTTTGGCTTGACATTTGGTGTCCCAAAGATTGGCTCTCCCCCTTTACCATTATCTACAATAGTGATTTGAAAGTGGCTGATTGTTGGGATGGTGATAACTGGTCCCTGGGTATGGAAACTGTTCCTAAATCAGTTGATAATTGATCAGAAAGAGCTCACTTGGGATAGGCTGGTCAATTGCTGGTGGCACTGGAAGATAAGGAAGTATGCTGCTATCCCCTTCACCATTGCTTGGTTCATCTGGATGAAAAGAAACAAGGTCAAATTTGAAGAAGCAAATCCAAATGTGGGGATTACTGCTAGAAATTGTGTTACTTACTTGCATAAGATTATTAATTGGAAAGGATTTCCTAACATTTCTAACTCCTGTACATCCATTAAGTCTGATCTTATTCCAAGTCATTAGAGTCTAAGTCATTAGAGTCTACTAGAAAACCCCAAATCATCCTATTGTGAAGATTAACACTGATGGACTTTCATAAAAATGGAGCTGGTGTGGGAGGTATCTACAGAAACCATTTGGGTAAGTGCTTGCTGTACTTTTATACCCCAATCCTGGCCAATGATGCCACTGAAACTGAACTCATTGCTGTGTATTGGGCAATCAACCTTGCCACTAAGGCTAATTTTAATAAAATTTGGTTGGAAGTGGATTCTGCTGTGATTATTCCCCTTTTAAATCAGGAGGAGGAGACTCTCTGACACTACTCTTATTGGATAAGCAAAATCAGAGACCTCACTAGCAAGATACAAATTCAGTTCACTTTCATCTATAGGGAAGGTAACCAGCCTGCAACCTGGTTAGCCCAACTTGGATCACACTCTAATGAGACTGAAGTTGATGGCAACCCTCCACATGCTCTCCTTTATCTACTGCAAGGAGATATACTAAATGTCCCTCACATCAGAATGATCTACAAAGATAAATGATTAATGTGGGGGTAGATGCAATCTCACACTTATTTCCTTCTGTTAAGTCGTTGTAGTATTTCTTTTTTTTAGGGTGACACCTAGCTTTTTTGGGGGAGTTCGTTCCTGTATTGAACCAAATAGTGAAGTCCCCAGCCCCCTCGCTGATGTCTGTTGTTGACCTCATTTTTTGTTGAGGTTTAGTTTTTCCTCTTTAGTAGCCTAGGGTCTAGCCATATGACTTTTCCTATTGACTATTCCTAGAAAACAAAACTTGGAACCCTCACCACTAGAAATTCCAAACCCTTTTTTTCTCAACTTGAAGTTCCACATATTGGTCCTAACCTCTAAATACTTAGTAGGTGGGGTCACTGTGGGGGAAACTCAGGATGAGTCGCCCTTAGGATTGTTGAACCTTAAGGTTGACTTTGGGTGTTGGTCTGGAGCTGAGGCACTCAATACACTTATCTACACCCACATTCACTCACAACTATGAACTCAAATTTCTAGCCTAGATCCCTTGATCTTTTGGGATACTCATGTAGATGGTCCCCTAAACCTACTAGCCCTAGCGCTATGGTTTAGCTAAGACCCCGCTAAGACCGACCCAAAATGGGATTTCCATTGGTCAATGGCTTATTGGTGATGATTGGTACCTCAACTCTAGGTGATTCCAAGGCTTATTGGTGATGATTGGTACCTCAACTCTACCAAAATACCCATCTTGGCCTTTTACCCCTAAAGCACCCCCAAATTACCAAAATCCCCTCTTGGGCTCAAAATCCCAAAAAATTAAAAAAATTCCCAAAAAATCCCAATTACTTCCACACCAAAAAATACCAAAAAATCCCAATAAATCCGAATTTCATTTCTTTCAACTACTACATAACCCAATTTGGCCAATTTGACCATCTTTAACGAAAATCCCCAAATTGCCCTTTAAAGACCCAAATTTCCCCAAATCCAACTCAAATGTCCAACAATTTGATCTCAATTGACCCCAATTCCAACCCTAAACTAAAATTAACTTTTTATGTGACCAAATTAAACCAAATACAAGCTCAATTGGTCCATGATTTGAGCCCAATTTTGATTGGGGTCAAAACCCCAATTTTGACCATATGACCTATTCTCACCAAATTGAACCCATAGCCTAGTCAATTGGCCTCAATTAATGTTCAAAATTCTTTATTACATTCCTATACATCAAAATCAACCATAAATTGGCATTGGTAAAGCCTCAAATCTATTTGATTTTTGGCCTAAATCCAAAATTCCCAAATTTAGCCCCAAATTGTCTAAGTCCCCAAATTTCACCCAATTGATTTCGTTAATCTCCAAATTAGCATCCAACTCATGTTGGAAACTCTTCATGAGGTCTCTATTGACCATTTAAAATAATCAATTTGGACTTAGCCCAAGGCTAACCCAAGCTAGACCCAAGCCTA
>NW_018165699.1:15347-21038 GCF_001263595.1 Phalaenopsis equestris | reverse complement strand
ACCTAAAACCAAGTTTTGGTCATTTGCACCCACTTGGACTCATGCACTAAATGTGGCCTAGCCACCCTAAATTCACAAAATTAGTGACTTCACAACCATTAGTTGGACCCTAGTGACCAAACTAAACCTCACAAAACCACCTAATTAAAGCCATGGACCAAAGATCCCCTAAATCAAGGGATTTTGATTCCATATTTGCTTAAGCCTTAGATATTTTTCCCAAAACTAAACCTCAACTCATTTAATTGCTGTGACATATTCTCCTGGGTTCCCTGATACTAGACACCTCCCCATGGCCGGTCGGCCAGCCTAGTGGCTGGGGAAACCCTGGAAAACCCCCAAGACCGAGGGCCACTCCCATGGCACCTCACCCAAATCAAACCTAGAGGCCAGCTCATACAAATCAAACTATGGAGCTCCTCTGCCCTCCACCTAAGCACCACAATGCACCCAAGCATATGCCCTGAGAGCCACCCCATGGACATTTCTATAAAAACTCACCTCCCATGGACATGGGAGGTGTGCTAAAATTTAAGAGGCCTCTACAAAGTTCACATAGAGCTTCCCTAAGATCCCCTCAGTGCATCCCACCCCTTTCCCCTCACCCACCCCTCACCCATTCCCTTTGTCGGAGCTGAATTTTGAGCTTGAAACCCTGCTGGAAACCAGGACAGAACCCAATACACCTCCATAATCCACCAAACTCAAATTAACTTCACCCACACCTTCACAGCAGTGAAAGAAACTAAATCCCCATCAAATCACCCTTTCACAGAGCCTCTACCATAGCTCTAGACCAACACTTGAAATCGAGCTTGGTCAAATTCATACTTAGGCTTTACGCCAAGACCAGGAACTCAATCCCTAGCCTTTTTGGACCAAAACAAACGTACCGAGCACCTCTGATCAAAGCCTCCCTTCTCAGAGCAAAGGTATAAAACTCCTCCTCCTCCCGAGCTTATTTTGATTCTCCATTTATTTAAACTTGATTTCATGGTACCTTAGTTGTATGGTTGTGTTCGTCTCACTTAGACGAGTCCATAGGATCAAGCCCGAAGTGATTTGGTTGAGTCTAGGCTGAGATATTAAAGTTTTAGTGTGGACGGGCACAGGATCATTCTATCGGAGATGAAGATGATGACGGGGAGCCATCGGAGAGTCGTTTGATCAAGTGTGTATCAAATGAACGGGGGTGATCACGTCGGTCAGCACTTCAGGACGTAAACTGCGGGCCGAGTCAGCAGCTATGTGGACGGCGGCATCAAACCAAAGCGCACCACGCAAGCCTTCGAATCTGCCTAGGATCTAGTCAGCACGCGATGTTTAAATAGATAAATAGGGCTTTTCCTATTTATTTAAGTACCCTTAACTTAGAAAATACATAACTTTGTGTAGAAAAATTACAAAAATAAAATAAAAATACCCTTTTGCTCAATGAACAGAGGAGAATAATATGGAATAATTTTCAAGTCAATTTGATGCATAAAATATTTTTAATTAATCAAACACTATTTGGAATCTTTTGATTCTCCATGCATACTGACACATCACCTTGGCTTGAAATTTTGACATGTCGTAGCCTCTGTAAGGGGGAATATTCTCTGATTTTTCCAAAGTCAGAGGAGGTTCCTAAATAGAGATCCATATTTTTCAATTTATATCACATCATTTCCTTAAAATAATCATGAAAATTAGCATATTGGTTATTAAATCCCAAGAAAATTTTGGAAGTTCTACCATGACTAGAGAAACCTTTGAAAATAATTTCATGGGTCAAGTTGCTTAAAATTTTCAAATACTAAATTACTAATATAATTAATTTTGAAAAATATAAAAATTTAAATGACTTGATTTTTTATCTCCACTGTTATTTACGATTCAGAGAACTCATCATAAAAGTTTCAAAATATTTTGAGTTCATTTGATAACTTAAATTGATTTTTAAAGATAAATACCACTTTTGACATTTAAATAATTTTTTAAAAATCAAAACATAACTCAAAAAATTATGAAAGTTAGTTTTTTTGAGTTCTCTATGATCAGGGGTATTTTTTAAAAATAAAATAATATTTAAAATAAAAACTTAATTTTTGGCCTATTTGAAATATTTAAATAATTAAAAATTCATAAAAAATCATAAAAATAATAAAACTCATGAAAATATTCTAAATTGTTCCTTAATCACTTAGAAACAATTAGAATATTTTTCCTGATTTTCTAAATAAAGATATTGAATTTTAAAGCTTAAAAATAAATTTTAAAGGCTAAAAATGAGTTTACATTAAAATAATTCCAATAAGTTGAAGAAAAATAAAAAAAATATATAAAATTTTCTCCTATGAGTTGCCTGACCTTAGGGAGATTTTTTAAAAATACAAAACTTAATTTTCACCACTTAAAATATTTTATTTTTATGAAATAACCCAGAAATTAAAATAATTCTAATAAATCACATAGAATTCAAAAAATTGTTAAATTTAACCCAAAGGCTTCTCTGATCTAGGTCTACTTAAAGTAAAAATTTCAAGGGATAATAATTTACCTTGGTCAAGTTAGGAATTTTCTTTAAAAAATCCTATTTTTGCATTAAAACAAATATATAAATTAAATTAAATTTTGAAAAATCACATTTCCTCCTCTGACATTTCAATTGACCCATGAATGAGGTAAGATAAAAATTTCAAAGTCATTTGAATTAAATTTGACAATTTATGAGGTGTTAGAGCCTTATGGGCAAATGTGTAATTTTGGAAATCTTGCCCTAATCAACATTTAGGCTTAAGTCAAGGAAGGGAATGGGTAACCTCTGATCTTAATCAATTTATTTGATGCTTGAAACACAAAGGGGTTAATTGGTATAAGCCTATTGCACTTTCTTAATTAAGATTAATAAATTTCTAAATTATTAAAATTTAGAAGTTTATTAAAATTAAATGATCCTAGTCTTAGGGGTATGACCTTTGAAGCCAATAATTAATCAATTTAATACACCTATCTTGATTTTCAAATAAAATCCAAATTATGAATCATGACCACTTAAAAATTAACCCTTTTCAAAACTAATTAAGACACTCACCTAGGCGCTAAGGGCTTAGTGGTGACTTAGGCTAAATCAAAAATTGATTAAAGAAGGATTAGAGAAACAAATATAACTAAATCAAACATCCTTGAAACACCACTAAGCCCAATTAGGATTAAAAATTTGGCTAAGTGTTCAATGGAGGAACCATTAAGCAACATAATGGGTTTAAATGGACTCAAGCCTTTTCACCAGTTGGTGAGAGGGAGGCATGGACCTGCTCCCCCATCCTAATATGTTGGATACCTCAGAGGCCTATTAAACTTAATATTCTTTGCTTAATGATATCATCCTTAATTAAACTTTTAAGGACTCACCAAAATATGACATAGGGTTAGGAAAATTACCAAAATTTTACCTTTCCTGCTCTTCATAAACTGCCTTAACATGCATTTTATGTTTCAGGTGGTGGAATGAGAAGACTCGCCAGGTACTCTTTTATAGTTTATAGTACCGTCTTTCTTCTGCCTTTTACTTACATGTTTAATGCTTGTGTTAACCTACATAAACTTGCATGTTAACCATAACCCAAAACCAAAATTAAAAAATCAACCAAGATAAAATTCACCTGCAATTAAATTAAGACATTTCTATCGGATGATCAGGAATCTCTCAGAAGAGGTACCCTACGATTGTTAACGAGGCTTCCCACGGTCTAAATGAAAGTACGGAACTCATTAAGTTGAGTTTAGTGAATTCATTTGGACTAAGTAAATCCAATAGAAAATAGTGGTACCGGAATGAGGGAACCGTAGGATGCTAACCGGTGTCCATCTAATCAACTTTAATATGCCCCATAACATTTAAAGAACTACAACCATAGGAATATCTGATTTAACATCATGACCTGACACATTAGAAAAATTAAATTTATCATGGTGAGGAGCTTGGAGCTAGCACGGTGGGCAGCACCACCATCTTCAACAACAGAACATGTCTTCCTCAGCTAAACGAATTTCTTTCATTAGAATTAAAGAACAAATCCATAGGATTTTGAGGTAGTTTGCTTATGCAACATAAATCCACACCTTATTTTTAGGCCTTTGTATAGCTCTACTGTACAATATAGGCCCTAACTCGTCTTATAAATTCGAGGTTATTGTTCGTTACGACCCAAATCCTCACATCTTCCAGGTTATTTATGTGATCGTTTCACACAAATAGAAGCCCTAAATAATTAAATTTACAGGATGAATCATTTAAATATTTCTCCTCAAAACTAAAACCAAACAATATGATAGACTGGGAAGTCACTGAGGTTGCCTTTTGGATCCATGATATCCCCTAGTTCTTCGTCCTTTAGATTCTACAATAAAATGTTCCAAATTTGAGTCAATCGTCCGATTTCGTTGAAGAGTCCTACTCTTTCAAATTCCTTGAAGATAATATTTCCTGATTTTTATCGAGAGTCTTCTTAGGTGACTTTGGTCATTTAGGATGTAATTAACTATAGGAGCTTGCCCTTATAGGAAGCATGTCCGAACCCAGCTTAATATAAACCATATTTAATCCTTTATATTAAATAGGGGAACATATCGGCAAATACATAGGTTTCGCAGAACAAACGGACGTCATACTTTCCTTAGTTTATTTGATCGAGCCCATTCTCAATTCTTATGTTTATCCTTCGGGATAGATACAGGATTTGAGGTACAGTTCTCTTTCATTTTAAACTATTAAAAATATGGGGTCTGTTTAATTTCATACTTCAACGTCCTTCCGAAGCGGGCAACGGGATTTCAATTCCAGCAACCACAGCTTCTTACGGGAAACCCCACAAACCAACCCGAAATAATGCCGACAGCTGCTGGCTACTCCGCTGGGGATGTGCTTTTCTCTCCATACAAATCAAGAAATATTATCTTCACACATTGGTAATATGTCCATGTCCCTTTTGGACCAAATTACCTTTCTTCTGTTGGCATACTTTACCCATTTCTATCTTGGGAAAGTACAGCTAACTTCTTAGACTTCAGGACTAGCTGTTCAACCATCTTTGAACAGAGGGGTTCAGATGGCCATTAAGGACTCTTTAAATTTTCATGTGGGGTCGGACCCCCAATAGGTGTGTCGGTGGACGAATTCCACCTGGGCATTTTCTGCCACTAATTGGGTCTCGCATTGGGTCCAAAAATTTTTCACAACTCCCTTCCACATTTGGTTTGTTACTTAGCAAATTAAACCAATTCGTGTTGTGTTGCACGCAGTTTAAAATATTAATTAAATTTTACACCTTTTTAAACAAAGTTATTAAAATTACCTTTAAATTAAGACCCATCCGGTCTACAGATCAACCTCCACATTCAGTGCTTGCACTAAAGATTACAAGGTTTTTGGCCATATAGCTAACCCTAAAACTTTCTGTCTTAAAGCCCGCTACGATGGCCTAACGATGGCCTACCCAACGCTGACACCCAACGCTGACCTTTTCCTGTAACCTGCCAACGGACTGCAACGCCCGTAATGTTTCTCCCACCATCAAGTTCGGAGCTGGATTTGAAGACCTCGAGGTTACTCTCGGGAAAGCCCCATTCGTGGTAGTGAAGATCGCTGCCCCGGAAGTTCAAGAGCCGTCTGCAGAATTCAGTTTGAACTGCCTTCAAGACTTCCCT
>NW_018165699.1:7308-15337 GCF_001263595.1 Phalaenopsis equestris | reverse complement strand
GCCCGGAAAGAGGGCAAAGGCTCCTGCCGTCACAACATCCGCCAAACTTGCTATCACCGCTGTTGCTAAGGGGAAGGAAGAGATGATTGTCGAAGATTTGGCTGAAGGATTAACTGTTCCGCCACCCGTGTTTGAGATCGGGTCAAGCTCAAGGACAGTACCACTGACCCAAACTCAAAGGAGGAACTGCAATAGAAGAGTTTGTGCAAGAGGAACTGCAATAGAAGAGTTTGGAGGGCAATCAAAGCCCAGACTCCAGAGAGCACATCTGATGAGGAGGAGCCTCTTCAAGCTGAAGAAGTGTTACCAGAAATTTACCCACTCCTACGAGGGAGCCCACTCCTACTTAATCCACTCATACGAGGGAGTAGATTCCATCCCCTGACAGATACTGATGGATATGAGAGTATCCGAAAGATTACCGCTACATTACTATCACCTCATGGACATGGTGAGAAGGTAAAGAAATTCAGCCCCATCATCCGAGTTAGTGCAGTCTTCAGAAGGCTTGCCACTAAAGAAGGATGTTCTATTAGTGAATTACTGAATTACTTAAGACATGCAATTTCCCCTCATATGAAGAATGAAATTTTGAAGGATATTAAGTCCGCTAGAAAATCTCATAGGTCGCTGGAAAATGACTATAAAGTCACCTACCGTCACCTACCCATGTTCCCGTCTGGATCCGTTTGGGACATTGAGTCAATACTGCTATGGTCACCACCAATCATACCACCACCAGGACCGCAGGTCGCCGGCCGATTAAGTCAAGACTGGGTCCGAGAAGTTTAACAGTCATTCATGCAATCATAGAAAGAAAGACAAGACGATACCTGACACTGTAGCCAGTCTACACCATGAGGAGCATACCTTCCCTTGACATACCGATGTCTCTACTCAGACGTCCCATCCTGAGGCATCATCATCAAAGAAGAAGAGGGAATGGGTACCCAAGGTCACTGCACCGATACAGTTCAGTGAGCATGCAGGACAAGAAGTAAAACCAGTGCCTGAAATATCTGACATCCTTGCGACAATAGCCAGCAAGATGGAGGAATAAGTTGAGGATTTCCATCAAGGTCCTCCAGATCTTAAATCAATCAAAAAGTTGATATTTGAGGAAAAAGTTGAGAAACTCAGGATCGAGATTTCTGAGTTGGATTGAGAACACGGAGTTTCTGTCGATAGTGACAATGAGGATTTTGATTACAGTGATTACTGTGATACAGTGATTACTTGGAGGAGGATTTCATGAATGTCCATGTGATCGAAACCAGAGCTACCACATCTGCGCGTGAGGTTCAACCTCACACTGAAGAGAACGCTGTAGATGAGCTGCGTAGGGTTATCCTCCTCAGGGATGAGAAAGTTATTATATTGGAGAAAAGAATAGAGGAGATGACTGCAACTATGATCGCCATGGCCACCATTCAGGGGCAATCACAAGCCCCAAGATTGGCGTTTCCAGCAGCCAGAAATCATACACATCACAGATGAAAGAAGGGAGGCTACTTTGACAGGCAAAGATGAACAACCAAAGAAGGATTTTCCATCAAGTGCCATGCCAGAAAAGGAGTTCAAGCAAATGGTTGAACAAGTACTGGATGACTTAGCCTAGTCCAAGGGCGGTGCATCAATTTTAAAGAGTAGAGCTTATCCGGAGGAGTTTGATGTCGTGCCTTTCCCCAAGGGCTTTGTGACCCCAAACTTAAAGATATTCGATGGGACAAGAAATCCTAGACAGCACATAACACATTTTTTAGCCAATTTTGGAAACACGAGGAATAACGAAGCTCTACTCTGTCAGTAGTTTGTTAGCAGCTTGTCAGGGATTGCTTTCGAATGGTATGCCGACCTGCCCAATGGGTCAGTTAAAACATTTTCTGAGTTGGAACAGTTATTTATGAAAAAATTTGCTGTGGAGAAGCATCATGTGTCTATTGGAGAACTCATGATGGAGAAGCAGAAGCCTAGTGAAACCTTGACATACTATATTTTGAGATGGAGAAACCTTAGCATGAAATGTGAACCTCAGCTACAGGAACATCAAGCGATTGAGAATCTACTCAAAAGCATTCATGGGCCAGTAGCCTTCATGCTTAAGGGACTCACCATCAAATCCTTTGAGAAGCTACTCAGTAAAGCCAGCAGTCTGCAAGAAGAAATGAAGCACATGGAGCCACATGAAAAGGCTAAGGTGGCCAGAGTGTTCGAAAAGAAATCAGGGGTAGTCACAACTGTCGACAAAGGAAAGCAGCCGATAAAGATATATGTAGAAGATCATCACCAGTCTTTGTCACAGTACCCTCAGAAACAGAGCAGTCAATCCAACCAACGGCCGTCTCAGGAGGGATCACCTCGAACAACAGGTAAAAGAATATCCTTGTTAGAACGACAGAAAGTTTTTTACTCCTTCAAAGATGAAGCTGTACCTAAAATATTGAAAATCTTAATCAAGAAACCAGAATTCAAACTACCTGATTCAAAGAAACACGAAGAGGTGGATAAGAGGAATGAACCAAATTATTGCCCGAACCACCGGTTACTTGGACACACTATAGACAAATTCTTCGTCTTTAAACACTGGCTTGAGAAGAACCTCAAGGAAGAGAATATAACAATCCTGAAGGAATATTTGAGAGAACCTGAAAAGTCATAAACATGGTTTCAACTGAGTCAATCTCCCCAATTAATCCATATGTCGGAACAGATAGATGGAGTACAACTTGGGATGAACTCATAAGGGTCCTCAATCGAATACAAGATTTGTCGAAACAAGCTTCTACAAATATCGAAGAAGGATGGAATAAGGTATGGAGTACATTATCCAATAAGATACTGAACAAAATACAATCCGCATCAAAATAAGCCTTCATTCAGAGTCTGCGGCATACCGAGCCCGAGATGAATATTTCGCCAGAAAATTCATCATCGTCAAGGACAAAGAACAAGAAAAAGAAGAGTGACACTGCCAAGATTGATAGCACGGGGGGTAGGATAGGGGCTGCCTCTACTAGATTGGTTGTCTTGGATTCGGGGAAGAAAGTCCTCGAACCCTTGACTTTGTACGATTATCTTTTTGTCCCTCCGAGATCTTATGAATATAATGGTTGTGATTTTGGCTATGTTTTGACTTTTTATGGTAATAGCATGACTGATTATAACCAAGCTAGTTGCTATCTCAATCCCCAAAATGACCCTAAAATCGTACTTGAGTCCGATGAACTTGTTGTCAAGTCTAAAGAAGACATCAACGATATCGCTTACGACAGCACCAATAACGAACAAACAACTCTCGAGCGTCATGGTGCACCGCTCGCCATCAACTTAGATCTTTTCGACGAAGAGGAAAAGACACCAAAAGATTCAACAATGATATCTCAAGAAGAAGAATTCACAGAAGTCAACTTAAAAAGAGGGAAGGTGTTACCACCAAGAACAGCTCCAGCAGATAAAGGAAAACAGATAATTATTCGAGAGGAGATGCCCCCACCTCCGCCAATGAAAGAACCACATAATCAAGATAAAATCGGAGGATCATACAAAGTAGACTACAACGTGCTAGCATATCTTAGGAAGTTTCCTGCCCGACTAAGCATCTCCGACGCTCTGATCCTATCAAAGGCGATGAGAGAATCTCTGGTTACAGCTTTGCTAGATCTAGAAATTTGCTTAGCTCAGTTGGCTAGCACATCCTCGGATGAAGTTTGCTCGTTGAGAGAACAGTCAGGGGTAACCTTTACAGTTCTTACAACGAGTTGGTGGAGGTTCTTCCAGTTCACTCACCCTAGGTCGAGGCCTGGGACGTGGACAAGGAAAGATCAATTTAATTGTTGAACGGACTAGGCCAACAATCAATTTTAGTGATGAAAACAGTTCTAAAGATGAAGTAATGATGACAAAGCAGAAGAAACCTCAGTACGAGATATCCCTCAAAGATACAAAAGGAATGAATATGAAACAATGTATGATCGGATAAACCACTATGTGGATACTATGACCCTCACTCCGATTCTCCCTCAAAAGGTCGAGAGTTTAGAGGTCAAGGAAGTCCATAGTGTTGGTTTAAAGCCGATCAAATTTTACCGTGCTTCTACCTCTACTGAGCTTGAAAAAAATTTAGATGTTGAATTTAATGAATTAATGGAATTGCCTTTTGGTTACTTCTCGCTTTGTGTTCAAAAGTTAATTCAATAGGGATATTTACCAAAACAAATGCCAAAAGATAAATTTCTACTCTTTGAAAAATTGTGGAATACTAAAAGACGAACTACCAATTCAAAAGAAGGTCTCGGATTTGGTACAGTTGGACCAGTCGATGATTCTGAATTTTGCGTGGTTGTTACTAGTGAGTCAGAATAAAATTGTCTCGATGTAGATGATGACCCTACTGATCAACCAATAAAATATGCTCCACCAGAATTTGAGGAAGAAATTAAATCAACTATCGATGAATTGAAAGAGATTAACCTCGGGACTGAAGAACGACCGTGGCCTACATTTATAAGTTCTCTACTTGATGACAAAGAGTCTGCAGAACTGGTCAAACTATTAGCATAATTTAAAGATTGCTTCACATGGAGCTATGACAAAATGCCAGGGCTGTCAGCAGAGGTTGCAGTCCATAAACTTGGGGTGGACAAGAATGTAACCCCAGTAAAACAAGCTCCCAGGAGAATGCGCCTCGAAATAGAACAACAAGTCATCGCCGGAGTGAAGAAGTTGATAGACGCCAACTTTGTTAAAGAGGAGCAGTATCCCATGTGGTTAGCCAATATTGTATCAGTTAAAAAGAAAAATGGACAGATCCGCGTTTGTGTCGACTTCAGAGATTTGAACAAGGCACGTCCAAAAGACGAGTTTCCACCACCTATACCGGAAATGATGGTGGATATCGCTTCAACACATGAAATTTTCTCCTTCATGGACGGATCGTCGGGGTATAACCAAATCAAGATGGCTCCCCAGGATGCATCACTTACAGCTTTCAGAACACCGATTGGTATCTTTTGCTACACAGTGATGTCATTCAGCCTAAAGAACGCCGGAGCGACATATCAGCGTGCAATGACGAAGATTTTTGACGACCTCATTCACAATCAAGTAGAATGCTACGTGGATGATCTGGTCATCAAAATTAAACAAAAAATAGACCATTTGTACGATTTGAGGATTGTGTTTGAACGGTTACGACGATATAACCATAAAATGAATCCCTTAAAGTGCGCCTTCGGTGTCAATATCCATTTCATATGAAAACGAATCCTTTCTTATTTATTTTTACATGTACATGGGTTTTCTTTTCAAAAGAAAAATGAAAAAGTTCCCTAAAACCTTGAAACAGCTACGTTCCTTCCATGGGAAGTTGGCATATCTGAGACGCTTTATTTTTAATCTCTCAGGTAGGTGTCAGACTTTCTCGACATTAGTTAAAAAGGACGCCAAATTTATTTGGGAAGAGAAATACAGCAGGCCTTTGAGGACGTTAAACAATATTTAATGACACCTCCTATTTTGGCAGCCCCTATCCCAGGGAAATCGGTGATACTTTATACCGCGGCTTTGGATGACTCTCTTGGAGCCCTCTTAGCCCAAGTCAATGAGGAGGAAAAAAAAATGCTCTCTACTACTTGAGTCGTCATCTAATACCGATGAAGATAAGGTATCCACTATTGAAAAGCATTGTCTGACACTAATTTTCGCAGCTCAAAATCTTAGACATTACATGCTTTCTCATAAGATCACCTTAATTTCAAAAGTTAATCCATTGCAGCATTTGATAACCCGACGAACACTCTCCAGACGTTTAGCGAGATGGTCAATGATCTTATTGCAGTTTGATAACTTTTATATCCCTCCGTGCTATCAAGGGATAGGTTTTAGCAGATTTTCTCGCTACACACCCACTGTCAGCTGGGTCCTCTCTCAATGACGAGTTACCGGACGAGCAGATATTACAGATGGAATTTTCTAGTGCGCAACACTGGGAAATGTACTTCGATGGTGCTTCGTCAACCAGGAAAGACAAAGGATCAGGCACAAGGCAAAATTATACCAGGCAAGGGAGGGATTGGTTTGATCTTTATTATGCTATATAAGGGTATGTTGAGGTTTTCGTACCACCTGATGGAGCCATGTACTAACAACGAAGCAGAATATGAAGCTTTAATCACCGGATTAGAGTTGGCGATTTCAATGGATATAACGAACGGATATAACGAACATTGACGAACATTGTCATTTATGGTGACCTCAACTTGTCATCCAGCAAGTCATCGGACAAAACAAATTTCTAAAACCAAGGTCAGCAGAATACCACCAGTACGCGATGAAGCTCCTGGAGCAGGTTCCCTGGAGCAGATTCCTGAGGTGACTTTCTACCGGATTCTTCGGGGAGACAATGCTAATGCCGACACTTTAGCAAAACTTGCTAAGGAAAAGGCGTGTCCCCCGAGGATTCCATCGAAGTCACGGTGCAAGGAAGACAAGTCTTGTCTCAAAGCGACATTGAAACTCTACACAAACTTGGAAAATAAGAAACAATAAATGTAGTTGCAGACATCAAAAAAGATTGGCGCAAGCCATTAATAGAATATTTGCATACTGGAAAGCTGCCAGAAGACAAGTCTGAGGCGCATCACATCACAAGAAGGTTCATGTCTTACGCTCTGGTGGGAAATGTTCTCTACAGAAGATTGTTTGACCAAATATGGCTACGGTCAAAGATGTACATGCCGGATTGTGTGGCTCGCACCAGTCAGGGCTAAAAATGAAAATGAAGGTCAAAAGACTCAGGTATTGTTGACCAACAATGATGTCTGACTGCATGGATACAACCATAAAATGTCAGCAATGTCAAGTGCATGGGGTGGTTTTACACCAGCCTCCGAATGTGCTGCATCCAACTGTTGCCTCATGGTCATTCGAGTGTTGGGGCACAGACATAATAGGTCAGATAGACCCTTCACCTTCCAAAGAGCACAGATTCATAATTTCTGCTATAGATTACTTCTCCAAATGGGCAGAGACAGTACCGTTATGAGAGGTTACGGCGCAACACGTCCTTCAACTTTTCAAAAGCCAAATCGTCTACCGTTTCAGAGTACCGCGAAGGATAATCTCTGACAATGGGACAACTTTCAAAAGCACAAAGATCAACAATTTCGTCAAAAGACATGGGATAGATTGGAGATACTCTACAATTTACTATCCCAGAGCAAATGGTCTGGCTGAAGCTTTCAACAAGACACTTGTATAGATTTTGAAGAAAATGTTGGCTGAAAATAAAAGGGATTGGCATAACAAACTGTTAGAAGCCTTGTGGGCCTACCAGACGACTTTCAGGACTCCCACTCAGTGGACACCTTATATGCTTGTGTACGGGACCGAGGCCGTGCTACTGCTAGAAATCCAGACACCATCTCTCAGAGTCGTCGTTGCCAACCAACTCACAATGGAAGAAAGCGCAAAACTCAAACTTAAAGAACTTGAGAGTCTCGAGGGAAAATGATTGGAAGCACAGCAACATCTGGAGCTCTACCAGGCAAAGATGGTACAAACCCATGACAAATTGGTCTGCCCAAGGACATTCAAAATTGGTGACTTCGTGCTTATGCTCAAAAGACCTATTCTTGCTCGCCGGAAAATAGGTGAAAATTTTCAGCCAACTTAGGAGGGACCATTTGTCGTTGAGAAGGTCTATACAAGAGAAGCCTACCAGTTAGTGGACTTTCGGGGTGAAAGACCAATGTTACCGATAAATGGACGATACTTGAAAACCTATTACGCAGCCTGATGTCGCCTGCCTCCGCTTGCCTCTGCTTGCTTTAAAACTTTGAAACTATGATTGTTTTAGTGTTATCTATATGGCCATATGTCTATGACCGGGTTAAAATTTTGTAAATAACCTCAATATAATAAAAATTTTGAGAAGATTTTTGAACTTCACATGTTCTCTTTTCTACTTTTGAATTTAAATATTCTACTAAATTAAATGAAACTCACACATAAAATGAATAATCCTCTTCAC
>NW_018165699.1:4597-6852 GCF_001263595.1 Phalaenopsis equestris | reverse complement strand
CCCAAAAGAACCAGAGAGCCTTTCTGCGACAAAAACACAAACGCTAAAGAAACATGAGCGGTTTTCTTACCCCCATTCCTGAGGCACATATCTACAATCCAGATCTGAGAGAAACTTCTGCCAGCCTGCCCACTACAGATGAAGGGTCAGGATTTTTGAAAAAATCAGATGTACCCCCGGTCCCAGATATCTTGTGCAGAGGTTGCCCAACATGCAACGTCGAGATACCAGCCAGGACATCAGTCATGGGCGTATTTGTAGAATGCTCGGACTGTAAAGTTCTACATCTACAGCGTTTCAGTACCTTAGAAGAATACACTGCAAGAACTAACAAGTCTCAGACTCTAAATGAGCCTTATGTCCCAGTGGGGATGGATCAGTGGGCACCATGGAGCCCAGGATCATACATCCCGCTTGAGGCTGAACCTCATATTCCGGATCGGCCAGCACCGGTTTGGATTCCCGGCGAGGCCCGGAGGAAGGAAAGCCCCAAGCAACTGCCAACTCCCGGAATGGTAGAATACTACAAATTAAGCAAGGTAAACAAAGAGAATTTGAGTTCTATGAAGAGGTTCAGGGAAAGTTTATCAACATATTGGAGGGCCTAGAGCTATATACCAGGGTTTTCTCTGAAACTAATGAAAGAAGCATTCTAGACTGCATCTTCGATTTAAGAGAAAGAGGTCGAGCGGGCCTTCTCATGGAAAGAACGTATCTCGAGCCGAAGAAATGGATGTGGGGAAAGGGAAGAATCACCATCCAGTGTGGATGTTGCTACAATTTTACAAATGACAGACAGGGGAATCTACCAAGTGGATCCGTTACCCCCGATGATAAAGTGGATGATAAAGAGAATGGTCAAGTGGAATATCCTACCTGCCACTTGCATTCCTAACAGTTACATCATCAACCGCATCATCAATATTTATGAAGAAGGTGACTGCATTCCCCTGCACATTGAACATCATGACTCTATGAGGCCTTTCTGCACAGTCTCATTCATGAGTAAGAGCAATATTTTGTTTGGAAAAGAAATTGAGGTAATCGGCCGTGGTGAATTCAGAGGACCTGTGGAAATTCCTCTCCTAGTTGGTTCAGTACTTATTCTCAAGGGCAACAGTGTAGACGTGGCCAAGCACTGCATTCCAAGAGTACGACACCGTAGGGTGTCCGTGACCTTCCGCAGAATGGATGACAGTAAGATACCATATGGATTCCAGCAAGACCCGGAGTTGGAGGACTGTTTCCTTACGAGCTATGAGAAGGTTGTACCTTTGAATACATGTGAAGGGAACTCTTATCCTAGAGCATGACTCAGAAGGTCTGCTTAATCAAGAGCTCGATATACTAAGTGCAGAGGATTCACTTGCTTTCTTTTAACAAGCATGACATGTATTTGATGTAATCAGTTTATGATATGTACTCATATCTTGAGATGATGCTCAATGCATTTCAGCATGTACTACGTGATGTACTCTTTTTGAGGCATTAGCCTATATTTGGTCTGTAGCATCTTTATTGAAGCAGATTAATGGAAATTTCTCTCAAGTTGTGCCTTTTTGTCAATTGCCTTTTTGTGCGATGGATGAAAGCCATGAACCATGCGATGGTTCAGAGTTCCAATTAACAAAGAACAAAACGACAAATTTTCAACTATAATAAAACACAAATGAAAGACAAATGAAAGATAATCATAAATGAATAAATAACAAAATAAATTTATTATCAACCAATTAAAATTAAAACTTTAAAAACACATTTTTGAAAAATCTGTTGTGATAAAAACAACAAGAAAATAAAACAAGCCTGTTTAGTGGATACTTCCGGTTTCGAAATTTCCTACTCTTTGTGCGCGCCGCACAACATGCAACACAACCATCGTTATCTACACTAACTCTCTGCACATCCTGGCAGAATTTCACATTCTGCGCAAAAACTCCACAAAACTCCATAAATCTTCTCCAAAATTAACCTTCTCATATAGCACACTACTGCAAATTCAACATCACAAACTCTTGGCAAATTTCATATCACATCTTCAAATCAGTACCTAAATCTTGAATTGATACTTACATTTCAATTCTTAAATCTTCGAATTGATACTTACATTTCAATTCTCTCATGTCTTTGAATTGATACTTACATTTCAATTCTTACATCTTCGAATTGAAACTTATATTTCAATTCTCATATCTTTGAATTGATACCTACATTTCAATTCTCATATCTTTGAATTGGTTTACATTTCAATTCTC
>NW_018165699.1:3552-4312 GCF_001263595.1 Phalaenopsis equestris | reverse complement strand
ATACTTACATTTCAATTCTCATATCTTTGAATTGATACTTACATTTCAATTCTCATATCTTTGAATTAATACTTACATTTCAATTCTCTCATCTTCGAATTTATACTTACATTTCAATTCTCATAATTCTCATATCTTTGAATTTATACCTACATTTCAATTCTCATATCTTTGAATTGATACCTACATTTCAATTCTCATATCTTTGAATTGATACTTACATTTCAATTCTCATATCTTTGAATTGATACCTACATTTTAATTCTCATATCTTTGAATTGATACTTACATTTCAATTCTCATATCTTTGAATTGATACCTACATTTTAATTCTCATATCTTCGAATTGATACTTACAATTCAATTCTCATTGAATTGAATTGACACCTACATTTCAGCTCTCACATCTTTGAATTGATACTTACATTTCAATTCTCATATTTTTGAATTGATACCTACATTTCAATTCTTTCATCTTCGAATTGATATTTACATCTCAAGATCGATACTTAAATTTTGACTCTCTCCTTATAACTAGTACCTAAATTTCTCATTTCCGAATCAGTCCTACATTTCTGATTCCTTACATTTGAGGTGGTCCTTACATTCTGTCACTCTCTTTTGAGAATCGTCCTACATTTCAGTTCTCATTTTTGAATCAATCCTACATTTCTGATTCATTACATTAGAGGTCGGTCCTTACATTTCGACGCTCTCTTTTGAGAATTGACCTACATTATTGACCTACATTTTAATTCTC
>NW_018165699.1:2215-3473 GCF_001263595.1 Phalaenopsis equestris | reverse complement strand
ACATTCCGACACTCTCTTTTGAGAATTGACATACATTTCAATTCTCATTTTCACATTTCTGAATCTTTACGATTGAGGTCAGTCCTTACATTCCGACTCTCTCTTTTGAGAATTGACTTACATTTCAATTCTCATTTCCGAATCAGTCCTACATTTGTGATTCGTGATTCATTACATTTGAGCTTACATTCCGACGCTCTCTTTTAAGAATTGACCTACATTTCAATTCCCTACATTTCAATTCTCTTTCAATTCTCATTTCTGAATCAGTCCTACATTTCTGATTCTTTACGATTGAGTTCGGTCCTTATATTCGGACGCTCTCTTTTGAGAATTGACTTACATTTCAATTCTCATTTCTGAATCAGTCCTACATTTCTGATTCTTTACGTTTGAGGTCGGTCCTTACATTCTGACGCTCTCTTTTGAGAATTGACCTACATTTCAATTCTCATTTCTGAATCAGTCCTAAATTTCTGATTCTTTACGTTTGAGGTCGGTCCTTACATTCTGACGCTCTTTTTTGACAATTGACCTACATTTCAATTTTCATTTCTGAATCAGTCCTACATTTCTGATTCTTTACGTTTGAGGTCGGTCTTACATTCCAACACTCTCTTTTGAGAATTGACCTACATTTCAATCCTCATTTCTGAATCAGTCCTACATTTCCGATTCATTACATTCAAGGTCGGTCCTTACACTCTGACTCTCTCTCTCTCACTCTCTCTCTTTTCGTGTTGATATTTGGAATGTCCCACCTTGGAATGTCCCACCTTGGGGTCAACACTTACATGTTGACTCCCATCCCATGGAAATTTTTTAAATTTCATAACTCCAAGTTCACTCTCCGATCCCCAGCGAGAGTCCCTGTCGGCACTATTTTTGGTGTGGGGTTTGCCCGTAAGAAGCTATCGGTCATCAAAATTGAAATCCCGTTGCCCGCTTCGGAAAGACGTTTTTTAAAAAATTTTGATTTTGAAAAAGTTGAAGTCAAACTGACCCCATAATTTTCATAGTTTAGATGAAAGAGCACTTTACCTCAAATCATGTATCTATCCCGAAGGATGAACACAAGAGTTGAGGGTGAGGCTCGATCTAATAAACTAAAGAAAATTATGACATCCGTTTGGTCTGTAAAACCAATGTATTGGCCGACAAGTTCCCCTATTTAATATAAGGAATTAAATAGGGTTTATATTATGCTGGGTTCGGGAAAAGCTTCCTATAAGGACAAGCCCCAATAGTTAATTACATC
>NW_018165699.1:0-1165 GCF_001263595.1 Phalaenopsis equestris | reverse complement strand
GTAGGAAAGTACAAGAAAGACTGTAAAATGCTGTAAACTGTAAAAGTGTACCTGGCGAGTCTTCTCGTTTCACCACCTGCAACTCAAAATGCATGTCAGAGCAGTTTATGTTTATAGAGCTAGAAAAGTAAAGTTTTGGAAACCTTCCTAACTCTATGTTGTGTATTGAGGGTCCTTAAATTTTAAGGATAATATTATTAAGTAAAACATATTAAGTTTAACAGATCCCTAAGGTATTCACCAGGTTAAGAGTAGGGAGCAGGTCCATGCTACCTTCATAATGTCTGCAAAAGGCATTAGGTTCATTTAAACTTTATTATGTTACTTAATAATTCATTCTGAATATCCTAATGCTCAGTGAATATTGATGTCTTCATTATCCCTAAGAATAGGATGAATGTCAATTGTCTTTTAATTTGAAGATTATGTTGGTGAAGACCCTAAAGGGGGCAAATTAGTGTATTTAAGGACACTTAACCAAATTATGGGAATTATTCATTTATCTTATAATTTGGCAAAGTGAAGTGGTTTTCGACCAATTAAGCCCATTTTTGATTGCAAATCATCAAATGAGTTATTTAATATCAGAAATTATTCATTTCCCATTTTGATTAAGCCTAAATGTTTATTAAGGCCAAAATATCCAAAATTATAATTTTGCCCCTAAGGGTCCAAACTTTCATAATTTGTCAAATTTAAGTCAAATGACTTTTAAATTTTTATGTAACCTTACTGATAAGTCAATTAAGACATCAGAGGAGAAAATGTGGATTTTCAAAATTTCATTTGATTTATATAATTATTTTCATGCAAAAATGTGCATTTTCAAGGAAAATTCCAAAAGATGATCAAGGCAACTCCTAATCACTTGAAATTTTTATGTGAGCTAGCCCTACTCAAGAAATTCATTTTTCCAAAATTTCATAATTTTTTGAATTTTTTGTGATTTATTAAAATTAATTGAAGTTTTGGGATTTTAATAAAATTAAAATTAATAAAAATGGATTTTAATAAAATTAAAATATTTTATATGTTGAAAAATATGTTTTTTATTTTTGGAAAATTTCTATAAGGTCAGGGAACCTGGAGAAATTTATTTTGTATTTTTTCAAATTTTTATTTGATTTTTCAGAATTATTTTTGTTAAAATTCTATTTTTAAGCCT
>NW_018165698.1:183246-207595 GCF_001263595.1 Phalaenopsis equestris | reverse complement strand
ACCAGCTCTCAGTCTAGAGTTCCCTCTTCTCCCTCTACTTGGGGGTAACATCTTGTATCAAAACCTAAAACTATAAATAAAATTGTGGGCTTTATTCTGTCACTCTAAAGTCCTCTAATTCTATACCCTTGAAAAGTTTATTTCTCTATTCATTTGCACTCAACCCCATGAACTACATTCTCATTCGTGAAATCAATCTGTGATTCCAACCATTTGTTGACTGAGACAATACCATCTCGGATCTTATATGTTCTCACAACAGGTATTAACATCTTAATTTCCAAATCAAGAAGTAAATGAAGTACAAGATTTTAAATTATAACAACTTCTTCCAACATTGAAGTCTAATACTTCACACAATTTCCTTTTAATATTTATCATTTTAAGGAAAAATATAAAGAAAAATATTTAGAATCAATGGAGAATATAGAACCACACATGAGTTTAATGAGTTTAAAAGTAGAGTTCATGCACACAAATAAGAAATTTAAATTAAAACCAAGTGTAGACAAGAAGATAAACACTTATCTCAAATTCTCTCCACCAAATGCCTTAAAGTTCCTTTGAATTCTCTTTCTTCTCTCACAATACAAACTAACACTCAAAATAAAATAAAATAAAATAAAATAGAGGTAGCCGATGGGCGGAGGTGGGAGGCGGCGACAATGGACTGTGAAGTTTGATGAATGGTTGGCCTCCTTTCTTGTAAATCTAAGTCTCTTCTTATAAAAGTTCAAGGGGTGCCTTGGTGTCTCTTCTAAAAGGTGTCTCCATTCAATGAATCTTCTAGAAGTTGCCTCCTCATAAGTCAATTGAATGAATTTTTGTGTCTATGGGCTATTTCCCACATTTTTATCAAGGGCAGCTTCAAAAACTTCTTCAAAAATCAGTTTAATTTAAATAATTCATCAAGTAACTACTTCTGGCGCTTAAGCGAGAGGTACCTAGCATTTAGGTGCAGAGCCTCTCGCGCTTAGGCAATCCAGTTCATTTTTGCATTTTTCTTCATTCTACTCCAAATTTGACCCTTTTTCACTCCTTTTAGCATTTTCCATCCAATTGATTATACCTGCAAGAAAAACACATAAATACCTTTCATTAAAGCGCAATATCTCAAAAATAGGTATAAAAATGTGTATTAAAACAATATATATTTTTGGTGTATCATATCTCTAGTAAGGGTAAAAAATATTATTGCTCCTATTTAACACAATACAATTTGAATACGTCCACAATAGAATTCCTATATGTGTTACTGATTCATGATCAGGAAAAAGATATTATATTTATCTTGCCTTCATCTTACAAATACCTAGTTAAGTTTAATTAGTTTTTTACTTTACTTTTATTTATAAAAAATTACAAAAAAAATTAAACTTTCATTCCTATTATAACATCTATAGTTTGAGTAAGAATATATTACAAAGTAGAATTTGTTATCTAATTTCTTCTGATTTTAGTTGCATATTGTATTTTTTTCTCTATGGGTTCGATATTCGGGGCTTAGTCAAAAAGTTTTATATTACTTGATAACGATACAGATACTTGAGCAGTATCCCATTTTTAAGCATAATAATTGTATTCTAATTTCTTCAAAGTCAAATTTTTTCCAAGCTATTGCTGGTGAACAAGTTTTTGGTTATCGTTGCAAAGTAAGAAATATAATAATAAGATATTAAGATTATAACATCATACATCGTACTGTCATATTAAATTGGGACTAGTGCCCTACAATTTTGAATTTGAAAGAAGTATTCAAAAATAAAGAAAAAGGCTAAAAGTTTCAAAAAATGACAAATCAAAATTATCAAAATGCTGAAATTAATCAAGAGCTTAGGCCTTTAAGAGATTATGCAAACCCGACAGTGGATGAAATTCATTGTAGGATTCAAAAACCAGTTGTGGTGGCTAATTTATTTGAACTTAAACCTGCTATTATCCAAATAGTATCTAATAATCAGTTTGGGGAGGCCCTAACTGAAGATCCAAATTTACATCTTGCCAATTTTCTAGAATTATGTGTTGCATTTAAATATGATGATGTATCAGATGATGCTATAAGACTTGGACTTTTTCCTTTCTCACTGCGGGAAAAGACTAAGATATGGTTACATTTGTTAGCACCTGTATCTATCAAAACTTGGATCATTTAGCGCAAAAATTCCTTGGTTAATATTTTTCATCATAAAAAACTCTAAAGTTTAGAAATGATATTACATCTTTTTGTTAGCTTGAAGGGGAATCAATTTATGAAGCATGGGAACAATTTAAAGAACTACTGAAAAAGTGTCTATACCATGTTATACCAGATTGGTTAATAATTTAAACTTTTTACAATGGATTACTTGGAACTCTTAAATTTATTATCAATGCCGCTATTGGTTGTTCATTGATGTCAAAACCATTTCATGATACTTATGCTTTAATTGATGAGATCACTGCTAATAATTTTTAATGTCCTTTTGAAAGGATAAATCCTAAAAAAGTAGCCAATATTCATGAATCTGATGCTTTTGCAATGTTAACAAATCAAGTTACTACAATTTCAAGGAAGTTAGAATAATTTGGAATGAATTTTTTTCAATCAATTTTAATGATTGAAGAGAATTTATTAGGACAAATGATCGATTCTCAAGCATCATTAGAAACTTTGAATGTCATAAATAACAAGCAGAATAACCCATATTCAAACTATTATAACCTAGGTTAGAAGAACCATCCTAACTTTAACTGGAATAAAACTTCGGGTGGTAATAATCAACAATGGGGGAAAAACCAAGTAAACCTATTAGGAAACTGGAACAACCAAGGTAATAGTAATTATAGACCTACTTATCCTCTAGGTTTTAACAGTAGTCCACAATTCAAGAAGAAAAATTTGTCTATTGAAGAAGTGGAGTTACAAATGGGAAAACAGTTACAAAGTCAAGGAGCTACAATTAGAAATATTATGAATCAACTGGGATAATTAACAATTTCATTAAGTAATAGATCCAAAAGAACACTTCATAATAATACAAAATTAAATCCAAAAGAACAAAATAAGAAGCAAGTAAAGCCGTTCAACTTACAAGAAGAAGAGAGTTGGAAGGTAGAGTTTAAAAAGAGATTGAAATAGAGAGAGAGAGAGAGAGAGAGAGAAATTGAAGAGCTTGAAGAGGACTCTCCGAAAGGATTAAAGAGACTTATTTATCCACTTAAAATTGATATGGAAAAACCACCACCACCTCCATTTTCTCAGAGACTTCATCAACAAAAGTTGGATAAAAAATTTTCAAGATTTCTGGAAATCTTTAAAAAGCTTACAATTAATATTCCATTTACTAAGCCTTAGAACAAATGTCAAGCTCTGTGAAGTTTATGAAGGATATTATTAATAGGAAAATGAAGTTTGAAGATAATGAGACTGTTGCACTTAGTGAAGAGTGTTGTGTTATAGTTCAGAAAAAGCTTTCTGAAAAGCTGAAAGATCTTGGTAGCTTCACAATTCCATGTGCAATAGGAGACAAATTTTATGTGAAAGCTTTATGTGATTAGGTGCAAGCATTAACCTTATGCCATTATCAATATTTAAAAGTTTGGGTTTAGAAGAAATATTCCCTACTACTATAACTCTGTATTTAGTAGATCATTCAATAAAATATCCTAAGATAGTTATAAAATATGTTTTAGTGAAAGTAGAACAATTTATCTTTCCTATTGATTTCATTTGTGCTTGATGTGGAGAAAGATAAGGGGAAACTTATCATTTTAGGAAGACCTTTCCTAGCTACAGGAAGAGCAATGATAGATGTGCAGAAAGGGGAATTAACATAGTGTGTCAATGATAAAACTATTACTTTTAATATTTCCAAATTAGTGAAGTATCCTGCAAAAGGTAAAGAAGATGAAAGGTAAAGAAGATGAATATTTTTAAAGAAGATGAATATTTTAGAATGGATGTAATAAGATATTTGAGTGAATGTCATTTCAAAACAAGTTTTAAAGAGAAATCTAAAATGAAAGAGTTGGAACATGAGCATTAAGTTGAATTGGATCAATTTAAAAATTTTCATAAGGAAGATTCAAATTATGTTTGAGAAATTTAAAGTTTTGGACATGAATCTTTTTGAAAAACTTCCTAAGCTTGAGTTGAAGTTACTTCCCAAACATTTAAAATATGTCTTTTTAGGTGATTCCTCAACATTACCGGTTATAATTTCTTCAAATTTAACTACAGAAGAAGAAATGAGTTTAATGAAAATAATGAATAATTGTAAGTAGGCCTTTGGATGGACAATTGTTGATATTAAAGGAATCAGTCCTTAAATTTGTATGCATGGAATTCATATGAAAGAGAACTACAAACCCAGGGCTGGCCCTCAAAAGAGATTGAAACTTGTTATGAAAAAAGTTACTAAGAAAGAAATTTTAAAGTTTTTAGATGCTGGAATTATCTACCCTACTTCAAACAATGCATGGGTTAGTCTAATTCACTGTTTTCCTAAGAAAAGAGGAGTGACTATGACTATGAATGAATATAATGAGTTAGTACTAACAAGATAAGTCACAAGGTGGAGAATATGGATTGATTATAGAAAATTAAATCTCACCACTATGGAAGATCATTTTCTACTACCCTTTCAAGATCAAATGTTGGATAGACTGGATCTGCATAAATACTTATATTTTCTGGATGGATATAGTGGTTATCACCAAATGATAATAACTCCTAAGGATCAAAAGAAAACAAATTTTACCAGTCCATGTGGTACATTTTCTTTTAGAAGAAAGCCCTTTGGTTTATGTAATTCCCTTACAACATTTCAATGATGTATGATGGATATTTTCTGTGATTTAATTGGAAAAATAATTGAAGTTTTTATGGATGATTTTTCAGTATTTGGAACTTCATTTGAATCATGTTTAGAACATTTATTGAGAGTTCTTAAGCACTATGAAGAAATAAATTTAGTCTTTAATTGAAAAAATGTCAATTTATGGTAGCAGGAGGAATTATTTTAGGACATCAGATATCAGAAAATGGTATGGAAGTAGACCCTACTAAAATTCAAGTGATAACTAGTTTACCTTACCCAGCAAATATGTTGGAAATTAGGAGTGTTTTGGACATGTTAGAATCTACAGGTGATATATTAAAGAAGTTTAAAAAATTGGTAAGCCTTTATGCCATTTGCTTGAAAAAGATGTAAATTTTAATTTTGATAAGGAGTGCCTAAAAGTTTTTGAGCTAATAAAAGAAAAATTAGTCACTGTATTAATTATTATTTCATTGGATTGGGAAAAACCTTTTGAATTTTTGTGTGATGCAAGTGATTATGCTATTTAATACACCAAAATAATATATTATTTTAAGTACATATTTTATATTTATTTTTGGTGATATTGCACTTTAAATAAGGTTATTTTCATGTTTTTGTTGCAGGTGTATCATTTTTAGGTATTTGGAGTAAAGATGGCAAAAATGACGAAATTTGGAGCAAAAACAACGAATTTTGGGATTCTAGCGCATGCTGCGCTAGAGATGACTTTTACAAGTTAACACGGTTTGAGATAAATTTTGGGCAAATTTTTAAATGGACACTTGTTCTACACACGTATTGGAGTAATTCAATGTATTTAGAGACTTTGGAAGGTTCTTTTATGAAGGGATATGTCTCTTGGATCAAATGACATATCTTTTGAATTCAAAAGGGTTGACTTTTGGAGGGAAATTTTGGAGGGAATTTGGAATTCTTTTCAGAAGAGGCAGCCCAAAATAAAAGAGAAGACTTCACAGAGTTGAGGGAGTCTTTTGGGAAAGATTAGAAATGGAGAGAGAGAAAGTTGGCATGAGTAGCAAGAGGAGAGACTTCTCCTAAGGTTGTAAGAGGAGAGGGAAGGTGAGAGATTTCTTCTTCATTTCACTTTTAAGAGATAATTGAATGGGATTGTAAAGAGAGAAAGGCTTAGAGAGAACTTCTAGGGATTTCTTGGGAAGGATTGTGAGATGAGTAGTATTTTTATTTCTTTTATTTTGTAAACTTATTTTATATATAAAATTTGTGTTTTGTTGTAGTAGTCTTCTTTATCCTTCTCCTTTCTTTGAGATATGGTTTTGTGAAGAATTGAATTTATTTTCTACATTTTTAATTTTTAATAATTTGTAATGATTTGAACTCCGATCTACATTTACTTTTTGATCTGGCCAATTGAAATGTTAAAATTATTGAGAAACATATGTTCTGAAAAGGGATATGATTTCTAAAACATATGGAGAATCGCATTTGATTTCATGGGAGAGTATGTACTCCATGGGATTGGATGTAAATAAATAAGAAAATATATTTTGTTGGATGCATAATTGGACAGAATTTGAGATTTTAAGGTGACAAATTAAAATCCTCAATTTGGTCCAGTTGATTGGAAACTAATGTGAGATTATTAACTCTCAGGTGAGGGAGTAGTGAGAGCCATTGAGTAGAACTTTCTGTCAAAACAAAAACTTTATTTAGTTTTTATAATTGTACTTTTGCAAGTTTAGTTCTTACTCAATTAACTTTGTTTTTAAACTGCATTTATTATAGCATTCACTTTAGTAGTTAATATTCAAATTTCACACTTTTCTTTTATTTTTCATATTTTTAAATTATAAAATAATTTTAAAAACTTACTTGAAAGGATTTTCCAACTTTCCTGTGGAATTGATATCTAGAACTCCATTAGAACCTTTTATTACTTGAGCGATACTTATATTTGCGTTGATTTTAAAGTGGATTTGACAGTTTTAAAAAGGGTTTTAAAAGATAAACTATTTTCATAATAAAACTATTTTAACTGAAGTTATTTTATTGGGATTGATTTGCATATTTTTTATATATCTGTCGTGTGTAATTTTGTAATATTGAGAAATATTTACAAAATTTACATACCAAACATAAATCTCACTATAAAGAGTGCTTGTAGTTTAGTATGCACATTTTCTTATTTAAGTGTGTTTATTTTACTTTTATTATTTGATTTATTTTATTTATGCATAGTGTAAGATCTAAAAATTTAGTACCTTACGATTCTGAATTATAAAGAACTATTAGAAAAATTTGAAAACAATAAAAAGAGAAAGATCATTTTAGCAAAATGGCTAGCAATTTAAACAAGGTTGGAAATGAAAATGCTAATTCAACAGTAGATTAAATTCATTTAAGTATACAAAACCCTACTATAGCTGCTAATTCATTTAAACTTAAACCTACTATTATCCAAATTGTACAAAACAATTAGTTTAGAGGAACACCAACTGAAGATCCTAATTTATACCTTGCTAGTTTTCTAGAATTGTGTGCTACTTTTAAATATGATGGAGTGTCGAATGATGCTGTTAGGCTTAGACTTTTTTTTTTCACTAAGTGATAAAGCTATATGTGGTTAAACTTGTTAACATTTGGATCTATCAGAACATGGGGAGATTTATTAAAAAAATTCTTATCTAAATATTTCCCACCTTCAAAAACTGTTAAGCTTAGAAATGATAACACATCTTTTTGTCAGTTTGAAGGGGAATCAATTTATGAAGCCTATGAAAAATGAAGGATCTCCTTAGAAAGTGTCAACACCATACATTTTCATATTGGTTAATAATTCAAATTTTTTATAATGGTTTGGTTAGATCTCTTAGATCAATAATTGATGCTACTACCGATGGATCATTAATGTCAAAACCATTTGACGAGGCATATTCATTAATTGAAGAGATGACTACTAATAATTTTCAATTGCCCTCTGAAAGGACAAATCCAAAAAGAGTAGCCAGTATTCATGATTCTGATGCAATATCTATGTTAGTTGCCCAAATAACTGTTATATCACAGAAGATAGATTAATATGGAATTAGTTATTTTCAGACAACACGCGTGCTTGAGTAAAACTCATTGGGACAAATGATAGAATCTCAATCTTCTTATGAGACTGTAAACGCAATAAAAAATCATTCTAATAACCTATATGCCAATTATTATAATCCTGGATGGAAGAATCATCCAAATTTTAGTTGGAGTAACAATAACTCTAATGATGTAAATCCACAAAGGGGAAACAATACCTTCTAACCCATTGGAAAACTACAAGAATCAAGAGAATCAAGCTTATTACCCCAAAGATTTAATAATTTGCAGAGTAAGGAGAAAAAAGCTATCAATGGAGGAATTGATATTGCAAATGGGTTAGTCAATTACAAATTTAAGAAGCTATAATCAGAAACATGGAAAATCAATAGGGATGTATTGCTACCACACTTAGCAAAAACCATTTGGAACATTGCTTAGTAATGTTGAAGTAAATCCTAAAGATCAAAATAAAGAGCAAATTAAAGCTATTCAACAGAGAAGTGGAAAAAGTTCGAAAATAGAGTTCAACAAGAAGTTGAAATTGAAAAAGATGAGGTAGAAAATGAAAAATTTGGTGAAGCTTTTCATTTTAAAGTAAAAGTCTAATTAAACCAATGAAAATCACTGTAGAAAGACCATCACCTCCATTTCCTCAAAGATTGAAGTAGAAACACAGAGACAACCCATTTCTAAATTTTTAAAAATTTTGAGGAAATTAACGATAAATATTCCATTTGTTGAAGCTTTGGAAAAAATTCCATGCTATCTGAAATTTAAGAAGGATATACTTAATAAAAAAAGGAAGTTTGTAGATAATGAGACTTTTGCACTCAATGAAGAGTGTAGCGCTATAATTCAGGAAAAGCTTCTTGAAAAACTTAACAATCCCAGAAGTTTTACAATTCCTTGTGCTATTGACGAATGATTTTATTGAAAAGCTTTATGTGATTTAGGAGCCAGTACTAATCTTATGCCATTACCAATATTCAGAAGGTTGGGCTTAAGAGATATTTCACCTACGACTGTAACTCTTCAGTTAGTTCATCATTCGATTAACTATCCTAAAAGAATTATAGAAGATGTTTTTGGTAAAAGTTAATAAATTTATCTTTCCTGTGGACTTTATTTTTTTAAATATAGAAGAAGATAAATAAATCTCTATCATTTTAGGAAGACTATTCGTAGCCACTAGAAGAGCTTTGATAGATGTGTAGAAAGGAGAACTAACTATGGAGTTAGTGATCAAGAGATTACATTTAATACTATAAAATCAATGAGATACCCTGCAAAAGAGAAAGAGGTTGAATGCTTCAGAATAGATATTAACGAATATTTAAGCCATGAATAATTTAAGAAGACTTTTGAAAGTGAATTTGAAAAGGAATGTATGGAATATCAAGATGAGGATAAAATTCAAGATGAATCTATCAAAGTGAGTAAAGAGGATTTGGATTATGTTCAGGAAAAATTTGAAATGTTAGATCACACACAAGGTAACATGAATTTGATTTGATCTATTAAGAAACCTCCTAAACTTAAACTGAAAACACTTCCTGCACATATGAAGTATGCATTCTTAAGATATTTATTTGCATTACCTGTTATAGCATCCTTAGATATAACTGATACACAAAAAAATAGTTGTTGGAAACTTTAAAAAGATATAAGAAAGTCTTTGGATGGACATTAGCTGATATTAAATGAATCAGTCTTTCAATTTGTATACATAGAATCTTACTAGAAGACCAACATGAACTAAGAGCTAATCCTCAAAGAAGATTAAATCCTATGATGAAAAAAGTTGTGAAGAAAGAGATTTTAAAATGGTTAGATGCTAGAATAATATATCCTATTTCAAACAATGCTTGGGTAAGTCCAATTCACTGTGTTCCAAAGAAAGGAGGTGTGATTGTAGTGACAAAAATAATGAATTAATATCAACAAGACAAGTCACTGGTTGGAGAATCTGCATAGATTATAGAAAATTAAATTCTGAAACTAGGAAGGATCATTTTCCTTTATCATTTTTAGATCAAATGTTGGATAGATTGGCTGGGCATAAATATTTTTATTTCCTCGATGGATATACTGGTTATCACCAAATAACTATTGCTCTAGAGGTTCATGAGAACACAACATTTACTAGTCCTTATGAAACTCTTGCTTTTTGGTGAATGCCCTTTAGATTTTTTGGATTATGTAATGCGCTTGCAACATTTCAAATATGTATGATGTAAATTTTTAGTGATTTGATCGAAAAAGGGATTTAAGTTTTTATGGATGATTTTTTTTGTATTTGGAACTTCATTTGAAATATGTCTAAATCATTTAGAGAAAGTTCTGGAATGTTGTGAAAAGATTAATATCGTATTGAACTAGGAAAAATGTCAATTTATGGTTACAGGAGGAATTGTGTTTGGATATAAAATTTCAGAAAAATGGCACGAAAGTAGATCCTGCAAAAATACAAGCTATATTAAACTTACCTCCACCTCTCTACACCCAAAAAATGTGAGGGAAATTAGGAGTTTTTTAGGACATGTTGGATTTTACAAGAGATATATTAAATATGTTTCAAAAATTCCTAAACCTTTATGCCAACTTCTGGAAAAAGATGCAAAATTTGACTTTAATCAAGATTCCCTTAAAGCCTTTGAAACTTTAAGGGAAAATTGATCACTGTTCTTATAATTGTTTCACCTGATTGGGAGAAACCTTTTGAATTAATGTGTGATGCTAGTGATTATACAATAGGAGCTATTTTAGGGCAGAGATATGGATATATGATAAGCTTTTTAAAGTTATATACTTTGCTAGTAAGACTCTTAATGATGCTCAGATTAATTACACCACCACTGAGAGAGAGTTATTAGCCATTGTGTATGCTTTTGATAAGTTAAGGTTATATTTGATTGAAGCTAAATGTGCTGGTGCATACCGAGCATTTAGCTATTAAATATTTGATGCAAAAGAAGGATGCTAAACTAAGATTAATTAGATGGGTACTTCTTATACAAGAGTTTGATTTGTAATAGTCGATAAGAAAGGGACTGATAATAAAAATGTTGATCATCTATATAGGCTAGAACAATAAGAAATAATTGATTTGGAGAGAGAAATTAATGAAACTTTTCCTGATGAACAACTTTATGTTGTAAAAGGATGGGAAATACTGTGGTATGTTGATATTGCAAATTATATTATTAGTGGTATTTTACCTTATAGGCTGATAAAACAACAAGAAAAAAACTTCATTTATGATGCAAAATCATATTTTTTGGATGATCCTTATTTATATAAACAATGCAAAGATTTAGTAATGAGACGATGTGTGCCTTATAAAAAAATTCAGGAAACTAACCAAAAATGTCATGATTCTGAATTTGGATGTCATTTTGGGAATGATAGAACTATTCATAAAATTTTACAATATGGATTTTATTGGACTACTTTACTTAAAGATGTTAATATATATATATATATCAAAACATGTGATCGATGTCAGAGAGTAGGTAATATTTCAAAAAGAAATGAAATGCCTCTAAATTTTAATTTGAAAATTGAAATTTTTATGCATGGGGATTGGATTTTATGGGACCATTTATACCTTTATTCATAAATATTTATATATTGGTTGAAGTGGATTATGTTTCTAATGGGATTGAAGTAATTGCTTTACCTCGATGTGATGCTCGGAGTGTTTAAAGATTTTTAATTAAAATATTTTTTACAAGATATGGAATGCCTAGAGTAATCATTGTCAATGGGAGGATCTCATTTTAGAAATGCAACAATTGCAAGATTGGTGGAAAAATAAAATATAATGCATAAAATTACAATTGTTTATCATCCTCAGACTAGTGGTTTAGCAGAAGTATCTAATCATGAAATTAAGTGAATTTTGAAAAAGAGAGTTAATCCTAATAAAATGGATAGGTCTACTAGATTAATTTTTGGGAAGACTTGTCTCTTGTCAGTTAAATTGGAGCATAAAACTTATTGACCGATAAAAGAATTCAATTTAAATTTTAAAAATGCTGGTGAGAAAAGATTATTGTAATTGAATGAGCTTGAAAAAATTAGGAATTAATCTTACGAATGCGAGGAATTATAAGGTAAAGATGAAAGAATGGCATTATTGAAAGATAATAAAAAGAGAATTTGAACCTAGATATGAATTTTTATTATATATTACAAGATTGAAATTATTTCCGAAAAAATTGAAGGCTAGGTGGAAAGGGCCATTCAGAGTTATAAAAGTCTATCCCTATGGGGCAGTTAATATTGAAGAACCCAAGACCGAAAGAATATTTGAAGTGAATGGGCATAGATTGAAATCATATTTTGATGGTCAAAGGCCAACTTTTAAAGAGACTGTAATGTTGGGTCAACCAGAATAAGACTGGGAATGTCGGGCTGACGACATTAAACTAAGCGCTTTGTTGGAGGCAACCCATATTTATCGTTGTTTAGTTTGCTTTTGAGTTTGTTTTGTTTATATATTTTACGTATATTTATGTTTAAGTCTTTATGAAGTCCGTGTACTTGATAAAATATTTAGAGACATCTTTATTTGCCTAATTTTATGGACAAATTTATAATTTATTGGATCGAAATCAAAACGGTGAAATTTTTGAAACTGGCGCATGATGCGCCGAATCCCAGAGAGCTAGCGCATGATGCACTACAGTTCTGAAAATATTTAAAACGTGTCAACTTGTGGTTTTCTTACGGTTTTTTCTTCATATAACTCCTGAAAACAAACTCCAAAACATATTTTAACGAGGAAAATGAAGGAAGAGTAACCATTTTTCAAATCCTATGGCTTCCTACTCTAAAATCTCTCATAGATTTGGAATTTTAAGCCAGATAAAGTTCATCAGTTTTGATGCACATGAAGTTACATGATTGAGTGCTAGTGAAGATGAGTCTTATAAAAAAAAGGGGATTTGTGAATTGAGGATTCAAAACGTCGAATACTCGAGTACAGGATATTATTACACAAAGGCGCTGGGATGTGCTTTGCTACACTACTGTCGCTGTTGTTGTTTCTGTAGTAAAAGAATTTTATGTAAATCTTCTAGGGATCAACCAAGGAATTATTTACGTGCAAGGCAGGTTTGTGCGGCATGTTTGTGCAATTCACTCCTTCAAGAATAAACGATATGTTTATGATTAAGAATGTGTCTATCTACCATTATGCAAATTTTACCAATACAAAAGATAATATGAATGAACTCTACCGCTACCTTACAGATGAAGACCGCTACCTTACAGATGAAGCTACCTTACAGATGAAGATGTGAATTGGAAGGCCAGAGATGATGGAAATGTAAGTTTTTCTTCATCATTTTTAAATCCAGTTTCAAAAGCCTGCACTTCTTTATTTCATCAAAATTACTATCTACTATGAATATTAGTAAGGTAACGAAGGATAGCGTTATTTTAAATTATTGCATTCAAACCGGAAAGTTTATTGATGTTTAAGCTATTATTTTGAAATCAATTTTGGGTTTGATTGTCAATGGATCTGCAACTAGACTTGGACATCCATCCACAATTTTTCTACTGTACAGTTAATACACAAAAATAATATATTATTTTAATTACTTTTTATTATTTTTGGCCATATTGCACTTTAAAGAAGGATATTTTTGTTTTTTTGTTGTAGGTATATCATTTTTAGGCATTTGAAGCAAAAATGACAAAAAGGATGATATTTGGAGCCAAAATAACAAATTTTGGGATTCTGGCGCATGATGCGTCATAATCCAGACAACTAGCGCATGATGCACCAGATTGGTGCATGATGTGCCAGATCGACGCATGATGCACCAGGGATGAATTTTTCAAATTAAGGCGGTTTGAGACAAATTTTTGCGTGAATTTTAAAAGGACACTTGTTTTACTCTCTTGGAGTGATTCAATTCATCTAGACACTTTGGAAGGTTGTTTTATGAAGGGATACGTCTCTTGTCCTTTTGAATTCAAAAGATTTGACTTTTGGAGGGAATTTTGAATTATTTTCCAAAGGAGGTAGCCCAAAATAAATAAAGAAAACTTCATAGAGTTGAAAGAGAGAGGCTTTCGTGTGTCATATGAGGGAGAGAAAGTTGGCGAGAGTTAGAGATAGAGAGAGAAGAGGAGATTTTTTTCTAGGGTTGTAAGAGGAGAGGGATAGTGAGAGATTTCTTCTTCATTATATTTCAAAGAGAGAATTGGGAGTGATTGTAAAGAGAGAAAGTCTTGGAGAGAACTTCTAAGGATTTGCTTGGGAAGGATGGTGAGATAAGTTGTATTTTTATTTCTTTTATTTTGTAAACTTGTTTATATATATGAAATCCGTGTTTTATCGTATCCTTCTCATGAATTCTAAGTAGCTTTTTTTATATTTCTCCATACTTTGAGATATGGTTTTGTGAAGAAAGATTTTGCTTTCCATGATTTTAAATGATAATAATTTGTGATGATTTGAACTCTAATCTTCATTTACTTTTTGATCTAGCCAATTGAAATGTTAAAACTTGTTGAGAGAAAAATATGATTTCTACAACATAAGGAGAATGACATTTGATTTCATGGGATAATATGTCATCAATGGATTGGGGTGTAAATAACTAGGGAAATATACTTTGTTGGATGCATAATTGGATTTTTAAGGTGACAGATTAAAATCCCCAAATTGGTCCAGTTGATTGGAAACTAATGCAAGATTGTTAGCCCTCAGGAGAGGGAGTAATGGGAACTCTGGAGTGGCAACCGGTATCCTCCCAGGCTAACCACAGAATTTAAGGCCAAACTCTGGATTATTTAATATTCCTAGATTATTTAATGTTCCTTATAACACTCAAAAGAGGGTAAAGAATAGGATTGCACCTATTTGGCACAAAATAGTTTTTATAAATATTTTCAAATGATTTCAATTTCTTCACAATCCATATACTCATTGTAAAAAGGAAGGATTTTCTTAAATTTCAACTTTCCGTAACAATAAAAACTTTATTTAATTCTGACAATTTTATTTTAAAAGTTTAGTATTTAGTTTTGTTTAACTTTTGTAGTCTTACATTTGCATTTTAATTAGCATTCCCTTGAGTAGTTAATTTTCAAACTTCGCACATTACTTTGCTTTTATTTTTTTATTTTTTAGATTACAAAATAATTTCAAAAACTTACTTAAAGGATTTTCCAACTTCCCTGTGGGATCGATATCTATGACTCCATTAGAGCCCTTTATTACTTGAGAGATACATATACTTCTGTTGATTTTAAAGGAGATTTGGAAGTTTAAAAAGAGTTTTAAAAGATAAATTATTTTAAAAAAATATATTCTTATTGGGACTATATTGCATATTTATTATATATCTATCATGTGTAATTTTGATAAAATTATTATTTGGGTTACTTTGCATATTTATTATTAATTTAATCCCAAGTTTCCACACATCAAGATTTTGGGGCCGTTGCCGGAGAAGTAACAGAAAGTATTATTTATTTTATTTTATTTTAAAAATATATAAAAAAAGAGTATTTGTAGTTTAGTTTGAATATTTTCTTGTTTAAGTGTGTTGCTTATTTTTAATTAGTTGTTTTATTTTTTTATGTGTAATATAAGATTTGATAACCTAGTACCTTATGATTATGAATTAGAAAGAATTGTTAGAAAAATTTTAAAACAACAAAAAGAGAAAGATCATTTTAGCAAAATGGCTTGCAATTTAAATAATGTTGGAAATGAAAATGAACATCATCAGAGACCTTTAAGAGATTATGATAATCCTACAACAGATGAAATTCATTTAAGCATACAAAACCCTGCTGTAGCTACCAATTCATTTGAGTGTAAACCTGTTATTATTCAAATGGTACGAAATAATCAGTTTGGAGGAACACCAAGAGAAGAACCTAATTTACGCCTTGCTAGTTTTCTAGAATTATGTGCTACATTAAAAAATAATGGAGTTTCAAATGATGTTGTCGGACTTAGACTTTTTCTTTTTTCACTAAGGGATAAACCTAAGATGTGGCTAAACTTGTTAGCACCTGGATCTATCAAAACATAGGGAGATTTATCACAAAAATTCTTATCTAAATATTTTCCATGTTCAAAAACTGCTAAGCTTAAAAATGATATCACATGTTTATATCAATTTGAAGGGGAATCAATTTATGAATCCTGGGAAAGATTTAAGGGTCTCCTTAGAAAGTGTCCACACCATGTCTTACAAGATTGGTTAATAATTCAAACATTTTATAATGGGTTGGTTGGATCTCTTAGATCGATAATTGACACTGCTGTTGGTGGATCATTAATGCTAAAACCGTTCGATGAAGCATATACATTAATTGAAGAGATGGGTACTAATAATTTTCAATGGTCATATGAAAGGGTAAATCCAAAAAGAGTAGTTAGTATTCATGATGTTATATCTATTTTAGTTGCCCAAATGGCTGCTATATAAAAGAAGATATATCAATATGGAATGAATTACTCTCAGACAACACCTTTGCTTGACTAAAACTCATTGGGACAAATGATATAATCTCAATCATCTTATGAGACTTTAAATGTAATAAATAATCGTTCTAATAACCCTTATGCCAATTATTATAATCCTGGATGGAAAAATCATCCAAACTTTAGTTGGAGTAACAATAACTCTAATGCTGCAAATTCGTAATGGAGAAAATACTGCCAATAACTCTAATGCTGCAAATTCGCAATGGGGAAAATACTGCTAACTCATTGGGAAACTCCAAAAATCAAGGGAATCAAGCTTATAAACCTTATTACCCCCCAGGATTTAATAATTTACAATGTAAGGAGAAAAAGCTATCAATGGAAGAATTGATATTGCAAATGGGTAGTCAATTACAAAGTCAAGGAGTTACAATCAGAAATATGGAAAATCAATTAGGATGTATTGTTACCGCACTTAATAATAGACCTCCAGGAACATTGCCTAGAAATGTTAAACTAAACCCTAAAGATCAGAACAAAGAGATCTAAACAAAGAGCAAAATTAAAGCTATTCAACTGAGAAGTGGAAAAGAATTAGAAAATAGATTTCAACATGAAGTTGAAGTTGAAAAAGATTAGGTGGAAAATGAAAAATATGGTGGAAATTTTCATTTTAAAGCAGAAAATCCTATTAAACCAACGAAAATCACTGTAGAAAGACCACCACCTCCATTTCCTCAAAGATTGAAGCAGAAAGATAGAGATAATCAATTTTCAAAATTTTTTAAAATTTTGAGGAGATTAACGATAAGCATTCCATTTGTTAAAGCTTTGGAACAAATGTCAAGCGATGTGAAGTTCATGAAGGATATACTTAATAAGAAAAGAAAGTTTGTAGATAATGAGGCTGTTGCCCTCAATAAAGAGTGTAGCACTATAATTCAGAAAAGCTTCATGAAAACTTTAAAGATCCTGGAAGATTTACAATTCCTTGTGCTATTGGTGAACGATTTTATGGAAAAGCTTTATGTGATTTAAGAGCCAGTATTTATCTTATGTTGTTATCAATATTTAGAAGGTTGGGCTTAAGAGATATTTTACCTACAATTGTAACTCTTCAATTAGTTGATCATTCGATTACCTATCCTTCTAGTCTAACCACAGACTTAGGGGCCAAACTCTGGATTAGTCAATGTTCTTTATACACTTGGAAGAGGGTAAAGAATAGATTGCTCATATTTGGAACAAAACAATTTTTATATTTTTAAATGATTTTAATTTATTCACAATCCATATACCCATTGTAAAAGGGGAATGATTGTTTCTTAAATTTGAACTCTTTGTCACAAAACTTTGTTTAGTCCTAGTAAATTTAACTTTGAAGTTTAAAAATTAGTTTTGTAAACTTAGTTCTTTTAGTTACATTTTTGTTAGCATTCATTAAACCCATTTTAACTTTTTTTTCTTAAGTTGTAAACTTAGTTCTTTTAGTTACATTTTTGTTAGCATTCATTAAACCAATGTTAACTTTTTTTTCTTAAGTTAATTTTTGTAGTTTGAATATTGTGATTTAAGTTATTATCATAAGAATTTTCATCTTTCAAAACTATGATTTGATAGTCGTAAACTAGAATTAGCCTAAGGGATTTCTTATTGTGCTTCTCTGTGGGATTGATACTGGGGTCTTTAAAGAAAGCCTTATATTATTTGAAGCGATATGTGCACTTGTGTAGAACCACTAGTGTGTGAAGTAGTTTATATATTTTATATAACTTTTCAATTTTGCATGTTAAATACTTAATATAACTTGGGTCAAGAATGCACTTGTGTAGAACCACTAGTGTGTGAAGTAGTTATATATTTTATATAACTTTTCAATTTTGCATATTAAATACTTAATATAACTTGGGTCAAGATTTTGGTAATATTTTTGAAAGTTAAATTACTGCGTAATTTCAGGATGGATCAAGTTTTTGGCACTATTAATGGGGATTTAAATTGACATAAAACACAGAAAAATAACATACTTTAGGCGCACATCAAGTTTTTGGAGTCGTTGCCTGGGAAGCATCGATAAGAACTTTAGGAGAATTTAAGTTAAACCTGTATGATTTAGATTTGGAATTTATTGTATTATTATATATTGTGTTTAATTATTATGTGCTTATTTTAAATAAAATCTAAAATACCAAAAATATTTTTGATATCTGTCCTATTAGTTAAGTCTTTAGATTTGTATGCATAGTTCAGGAGCTGCATACCTGGAATTTTACAAATCAAATTAGGAGAAAACTTTTGGGAGATAAATGAAAAAACTCCATGAATTTAATGTAGAAATGGTGGGTCAACGATATAATGAATATTTTGATTTAGATTATAATGCTAGTAGCTTTAAAGAGTAAACCTCAAGAGAGTGACAAATTTTCAAGAAGATAAGCTTACAGTTCAAGAAGATACACTTATAATTTTAATTGCTCAGGTTGCAGATATTGAGAAAAAGTTAGATCAATACATAGAAAGATATCCTCAAGGAACCCCAATTATTGAGGAATTATCATTTGGACAATGGATTGAAACTATACTACATAGAAAGATATCCTCAAGGAACCCCAATTATTAAGGAATTATCATTTGGACAATGAATTGAAACTATTTAAAATCCAGGTTAGGAAAATCATTTGAATTTTAATAGGAATGATAATTTTGGAGAAGAAAACCAATTTTGGGAAGATAATCAATTTAATTGGACATGTAATTAGAACAATCATGGTCATTATAATGATGATATTTCTTTTCCTCATAAGTTTTACTTCAACCCAAAGAATGATGAGAAGGATTTATTAGAAGAGGTTGTTATTCAAAGGGAGAGTGAGCTGGAAAGTCAAGGGACTGCAATAAGGAAAATGGAAAACTAACTGAGGGAAGATTATTAACTCAATTAATAATCCTCCTCAATTTAACTCCAACCCACAGGATGAGGAGAAGGAATTAGTGTTAGAAGAGGTTGTCAATCAAATGAGAAGAGGTTATAATTTAAATGGAGAGTGAGCTGGAAAATTAAGAGGTTGCAATAAGAAATATGGAAAACCAATAAAGAGATTCTGATGCTTGGGTAGATTATTAATGCAAATATTAGTTACCCCCAGAGATTTTACCTAGTGACCCTGAGATAAACCCTAAGGAGATGAATGATGAGAAATTTAAAATTTTTGAACTAATATTTAGAAGAGAATTCAAGGATATGTTTCAAAAGAACTTTGAGTTGACAAATGATGATAAGGAGATTGAAATACCAATGAAAAAAATTCCTAAGGAATTAGAAAAACCTATTTCCTTAATTAAGATAAATATAGAAAGACCACCTCTACCATTTACTCAGTGCCAAGGAGAAGAATTGAAAGACAACCTTGAACAAAAGAGTAATAACCTATAAGAATTTGATCCAAAATTTGAATTATCTAGAGAGAATCCGATCCAAAATTTGGCACATTATGAAGTATCATATAAAGATCCATTTCTTATAAATTTCAAAGATGATATTAATATGAAAATTTAGAAAATCATTAAAAGAATATTAGATCTAGAGAGAAATATAAGGCACATGGATATGAATCAATCCAAAAAGGAAGAGCTGAAAGAAAAATTTTAATTTGAGGACTTTGTAGGATTCCCTGGATCTGAAAAGGAGTGGGTGATTGATCAAGGATTACTTAAATGCAATTTTGATCTAGATGGAATCATTTGTTGGGCTGGAGAATTTAAACAAAGCACTTTATGTGAGGCAACCCATAGTTATCAGTGTGGTTTGATTTAGTGTGCTTAAGAGTTATGATTATTAGTGTTTTATTGTGTTTGCTTTAGTGTGGATTGATCAGTTTGATTGATGATTAGTAGATGTTTGGATTGTTAGTGGTTTGATTTGATTTTTGTGTGTCATGAGGGAGGTTCTTCCTTAACTTCTTTGATGGCTAGACTTATATATTCTCTTATAGTAGAAGGATTGATGAGTCCACTACGACTCGGGTCTCACCCGAACTTCAGTTTTACAATAGACATTATGAATTTTCATAGTGATAGTTCCATCTCAATTTTGCTACTTCTTTTCTCTGACTTTGTTTTCATTTGCTAGAAATGGCTAACCTATTTGATGAGTAACATGTAGATGATTTTACACAATCCTTATAACTGTTAGAGGTGCTTAATTAATGGGATATGGTGACACCGAAGGTTGGTGTTTGTAATATATCAGGGATAATCTTATCTTTAGGATTAGAACCTATAAAATTATGTATAAGTGACCAATATATCTGTGTAGTGATTCCATTGGAAATTGGAAGTAAGTTAGTGTGATGCAATGAGTTAAGGGAAGAATTGACCTCATTTATCATGTGTGTTTGTGTTTGTGTTACAATAATATAAAGATTTGGAGAACATATAGATATATATAATCCTATGTCGATACCTATTCTGCTTGTTAGACACTTCTTTCCATTTTATCAAGCATGTTTTAGTTTAGACTTACTTTCTATTGCATTTTGTTTTGTTCTGATGAATACTTATAGATGTTTCTGATATAAAAAATTTCTGAACTATTTTTCTTCCTCCTTATATTTTCTGTATTGAATATTATACATGTTTAAAATCAAGTTTGGGGGTAGAAAGAAAAATAAATTTACTTTCGCGTGCAGTCATTCTATCCTGATTATGAATGTATATGAATTTGATAGGATGTTGTAGTAGTTAGTGGATTCAACTTTTACTTTTTCTTCTTGCTACATTTTTTGGAATTAAGTGTAAAATGTTTAAAAATTCAAGTTTGGGGGAAAGAAAAATTTCTTTTAAAAAGAACTAAACTAAATTTTATTTGTCCTCAATTAACTATATTTTTAAAATTAATTTAACATGACCTTGGATATTAGAGTTTAACTTTAAATGACTATATTTATGTTTGTAAATATTATGCTTAGATAAAAGTTTTTAATAACAATGGTCACATCTAAAGTTAAAGATAATTGGTATGAAAGGATAAGACTATGTTTTTTTATTTAAAGTAAAGGAAATTGTATTTTTGAAGTATTAAGTATTTTAGAGTTTCTTGTAATAAGAAAAGAATGAAACTTTATGAAAAATCATAAACTAATTTGAATTTACAAAGTGAAGAAAGGTAAGGAGTTTTGACTTTAAGAAGAGGATAGTGAAGTTCAAAATTATTAAAGACTATCCAAATATATTAATCCTCCCTTGAAAAATAAAAATAAAAAAAAGGATTAAAGAGATCCTAAAAGAAAAAAAAAAGAGGAAAAAAAATAAAAGAAAAGAAAAATAAGTGAGGAGAAGATTGAGGAGATGCCTAAAAAAAATTAGCTTCACTTGAATCAACTTGGGAAAAGACTTTATTACATTTTCTAAACTTGTACTTGAGTATTAGCACCCTTAATAGTAAAGTTTTTATGAAATTCTTTTTCATATGGATATTCTAAGTATTCTTGATATAACAAATTATTGTTCTTCTTTGCAATTTTTCTTGATATGAATGGAGATTCATAAATCTTAGATTTGATTACTAAATATTCTTAAACTGATAGTTTTAATCTAAGTTATTAAAAGTTTCTCTTCACTTATACTATTTTATTTATTAAAACAAAGTATAGAATTTTATAAGTTAATCTATATCATAAGTCATATTTTTATGTACTAAAAACATTACTTGAGGACAAGTAACGTTTAAGTTTGGGGGATTTTGATACGCCTAAAAATTACCTACTTTTTAATATATATTTTATTCTCAATTTTAATGATCTTTAATGATATTAAACTTTAAAGAAAGTATTTTGCATATTTTTGGTTTTAGGTACATGAAATGAACTTTTGAAGAAAGTAAAGCAAAAATGGTGCAATTTGGAGTAAAAAAGAGCAAGAAAGAAAATCCTGACATGACACATTTTTATATGTCTTTCTATGCTTAATCTAATTTACATTTCTCACTTGTTTTTTAATGAAATTGCACATTAAAGAAAGGTTATTTTCATGCTTATTTTGTAAGTATATCTGTTAGGAGCAAAACACAACTGAAACGGGGTGAAATGGAGCTGAAACAGAGCTAAACGAAGCAAAATGGTGGAGCTACTGCAGAGTGGTGCATGATGCACAAAAAATTAGGGAACTGGTACATGATGCGCCATAGATGACTTTTAGCGGATTAAAGTGGCTCGAGCCAAATTTTGGGCAAATTTTCTAAGGGACACTTGTTCTAGACACCTCTTTGGAGTGATTCAATGCATCTAAATAATTTGGAATGTTTTTTTATGAAGGGATATGTCTCTTGGATCAATGGAAATGTCTTTTAAATTCAAAAGAGTTGAGTTTTAGATAAAATTTTGGAGGAAATTTTGAATTCTTTTTGGAGGGAGGTAGCTTTTTATAAAAGAGATGGAAGTTTAGCGTTTGAAGAGGAGTTTTTGGGGACGTGAGTTTGTTGGTGTGAGTGAGTGTATGTGTGTGTGTGTGTGTGGCATGGGGAAAAAGAAGACAAGAGAGAAAAAGATAAAATCAAGGGCTTGAAGATTTTTTTCAAGGATTGTAAGAGAGAGAGAAGCTGACAGATTTCTTCTTCATTATCTTTGTAGGAGAGAATTGAGAGTGCTTCTATGGAGAGAAAGGCTTGAAGAGAACTTCTAGGGATTTGCTTGGAAAGGATTGTGAGAAAAGTTAGGTTTTTTATTTCTTTTATTTTGTAAACTTGTTTTATTAATGAAATGTGTGTTTTGTTGTATCATTCTCATTAATTCATAGTAGGCATCTTTGTCCTTCTCCCAACAATCAGATTTGGTTTTGTGAATGTTGACCTTACTTTTGGTTGAGGTCTATTTTTTCCTCTTTAATAGCCTAGGGTCTAGCCATAGGACTTTCCTGTTGACTATTCCTAGAAAACTAGAAAAGGAACCCTCACCATTACAAATTCCAAACTCCTCTTTACTCAACTTGAAACTCCACAAATTGGTCCTAACCTCTAGCACTTAGTAGGTGGGGTCATTATAGGGGAGCTCATTATGAGTTCCCATATGATTGCTTGCCCTTAGGGTTTACTCTGGGTGTTGGTCTAGGGCTAAGGCACTCACAACAGTCACCTCACTCACAGTCACACACAACCCCAACTCCAAAATTCCTTGACTTTGGTCCCTTGATTCTTTGGGAGACTCATGTAAATGGTCCCCTAAACCCACTGGCCCTAGGCTAGGGTTTAGCTAAGACCTTCAGTACATAGATGACCCAAATGGAGTTTCCATTGGTCCATGGCTAATATAGGGTGGTTGGCTCCCCATTCTACCAAAAATACTCAATTTGGCCTTTTTTCCACTAAACTCACCCAAATTACCTAAGTACCCTAGAAACCCTAAATTTGGCCAAAATTCCCAAATTTATCAAAAATACCCAAATTTGTTAAAAAATCATTTCAAACCTTTTGAAAAACATCCAAATTACCCAAAATAACAAAAAAAATTCCAAATTACCAAAATGCCCCTCCTTAGCCCAAAATTTCAAAAATTCCAAAAAAATCCCAAAAATTCCCAAAACCTTCCAAATATTCTCAATTTCATATTTCTCCACTACCACATGATCCAATTTGATCAATTTAATCATTTTGACTAAAACCCTGAAATTACCTTTAAAGGCCTAATTTCCCGAAAATCACCTCAAATGTCCATCAATTTGGTCCAAATTTTCCTAAAATTCAATCCTAAACTCAAATTCACCTTCAACATGAAAAAATTAAACCAAATCTAGGCTCAATTGTCCCAATTTTGATCTAAACCAAACCCCCAATTTTAGCCACATGACCTAATCTCACCTAATTAAACCCATAGCCCACCCAATTTGTCACAATTTATATTGAAAAATCTTCATAACAATCTTACACATCAAAATTACGGGCTTAACCCCAAAATTTCCACTCCATCCTTTCATGAAAAATCTTCACTACACATCCCTTGATCATTTGGACCATTCAATTTGGACTTAGCTCAAG
>NW_018165698.1:180920-183213 GCF_001263595.1 Phalaenopsis equestris | reverse complement strand
TAGCCCAACATGCCCAAATTGACCAAAATTCCAAAAATCCCTCAAATTGAACCCCCAATTGAACTCAAAATCACTTCAACCCTTCACTAAAAATCTTCATCACAATCATCTACATCAAATGAATCAATCAATTATTTCAATTGACATGGCTAGCCTAGTCTAAACCCAATTTTTTGCCATTTGGACCCACATTGGACCCATGACCCAATGTGACCGACTTGGATCAAATGTGATCAAATTGACTCTACCTCAGAAAAATTTAGGACCCCTAACACTGACCCAAACCCGCCTAATCCAACCTAAATGAGCCATGGACCAAGGGATCCTCAAATCAAGGGATTTGATTCGAAATTTGCTTAAGCCAAGGATATTTTTTCTAAAACTAAACACCAACCCATTTAATTATTGTGACATATTCCCCTGGCTCACCTGGCCTCCTAGGGACCTGCCCTGGCCTGACCGGTCTGCCTAGTGGCTGAAAAATGGCTAAACCAAGAGCCACCCCCATGGAATCAAACCCAATTCAAACCTAGGGGCCACCTCATCCCATTTTGAGGCTTAGGGCCTCACTGCCCTCCACCTAAGCAAACTATTTCACCCTCTAATTGGCCATGACAGCCACCCCAAGCCACTTTTACAAAAGCTCCACCTCCACGGCCATGGACGTGTGTTGAAAATATCTCAAGGAAACCCCTCCAAATTGCTTCTATAGCTTCTTTGAGACCTCCACAGTGCAACCTAACCATCACATTGCCCTAAAGCTTCTTGTGGGATCTCAATTTCAGAGCTCAAAACCTTGCCGGAGAGAGGCTCTACCTCTATACTCCACCAAAACGAAATTAAAAGCACCCACTCCATAACTACAGTGAAAGAAGAAAAATCCCCATCAAATCCCCCTCATACAAAGCCCCTAGCATAGCTCTAGACCATCACACCTAGCCTTTGGACCAAAGTAAGAGGTTCAATCCCTAGCCTCCTTGGACCTCCGCAAACATGACAAGCACCTCTGATTGAAGCTTCCCTTCTCAGAATGAAGGTATTAAACTCCCTTTCTTCCCGAGCTTATTTCAATTCTCCATTTATTTAGAGCTAATTTAATGGCTTAATTGTCGTATGGATGTGTTTGTCACACCTAAACAAGCATTTAGAAAAAAATTGCACTTAATTTTGTTGAGAAATGAGTATAATCTTAAGCTTTACTTAAGCTTTGAAAATGGAGGGTTCTCAGACTAAGGCATCGGGGATGATGACCATGCCCCGTTGGATCACACGTATATTATACAGACGGCTCTGATCGTGCCAGATGGAGAGACAGAACGAAACAGCGGGATGCAGCAGCTGGCGTGGACAACAGCATTGAATGGAAGCGCGCCACGTGGAGTGCTCGGAGATGCATAGGTTGAGGTGACGCCGCGCGGGATAAATAGAAAAATAGGATATTTAAATACCCTGACCTTAAAAAATCCATATCTTTGTGCAAAAAAATCACAAAAAAAAAAATACCCTCGTGCTCAGTGAATCAAGGAAAACATTGTGGAAATGATTTGAAGTTCATTTGATGCATATTTTTTTAATTAATTAAATATTATTTTGAGTCTTTTGATTCTCCATGCATTTTTGACATATTGTTGCCTTTATCTTGGGGAACATTCCTTGATTTTTCCAAAGTCAGAAAATATATCTAAACAAAGATCCATATTTTTCAAGTTTATGTCTATTATTTGCAAAAATTAATCATAATAATTAGCATGTTGTTCAGAAAAATCAAAGAAAATTTTGGAAGATTTGCTATGAACAGAAAACGCTTTGGAAAATATTTCATGGGTTAAGTCATTTAGAATGCACTTAATTTTCACAAACCCTAAAGCACAAAAAAAATTAATTTTGGGCAAAAAAGAAATCTGAATGACTTAATTTTAACTCTCCTCTGTAATTTGAAGTTCATAGAACTCCCCATAAAAATTTCAAAATATTTGGAGCTCATTTGATAACTCAATTTAATTTTCTATGTTAAGTGTCGTTTTTAACACATTTTTTGCTTTAAAATGATTTTAAATAATTAAAATATAACTAAAAAATTTACAAAAATTGGTTTTTGGAGTTTTCTATGATCAGAGAAATTTTCTAAAAATAAAATTGTAAATAAAATAAAAAATTCATTTTTAAGCCTCTCTTCAATATTTAAATAATTAAAAAATGAGAAAAATCACAAAAATAATAAAATTTTTGGAAATGTTCTAAATTTTTTTCTAAGCACTTAAGAACAATTGGAATATTTTTCCTGATTTTCTAA
>NW_018165698.1:163423-176117 GCF_001263595.1 Phalaenopsis equestris | reverse complement strand
TTTTCTTCTTTCAAATTACGTTTTTGCTGAAAGTTTTAAAACCCTCCAAAATTAAGACTTACCCGGTCTGCAGATCAACCTCTGCTAATTTTAAGTGCTTGCATTAAGATTACAAGGTTTTGGTCATATAGCTAATCTTTACTGTAATGGCCTACCCAACGCTGACTTTTTCGTGAAACTTGCCGACAAGCCATGAAACCCGTAATGTCGCTCCTACCATTAAGTTTGGAGCCGGATTTAAAGACCTTGAGGTTATCCTCGGGAAGGCCCCATCTGTCAAAATGAAAGTCATCGCTCCAGAAGTTCAAGAGCCATCTGCTGAATTCAACCTGAACTGTCTTCAGGCTTCCCTTCTTGTAAGAAAGCCAAGACTACTATTGTTGTTATGGTAACTACCAAGGCTGCTGTACCCACTGCTGCTAAGGGGAAAGAAGTAATGACCACTGAAGATCCGACGGATGAATTAGCTGTTCTTCCATCCGTATACAAAATTCGATCAAGTTCAAGAACTATACCACTGACTCAAACTCAAAGGAGAAACCGCAGCAGGAGAGTTTGGAGGACCATTAAAGCTCAGGCTCCTGAGGAGATACCTGCCGAAAGATCCTCACCAGAATGAGTCAAGATTACTGGAAACCTATCCACTCCTGTGAGGGAGTAGATTCCATCCTTTGATGGATACCAATGGGTACAAAAGTATCCAAAAAATCACTGCTGCATTACCATTACTTCATGGACAGGGTGTGGAGAAAGAGAAACCTACTTTTATCACCCGAGTCAGTTCAGTTTTTTGGAGGCTAACCGCCAAAGAAGGTTGTTCAGTCAGTGAACTACTCAAACGAGTGGGACACACAATATCCCCTCGAAAAAGAAAGAAATTTTAAGGGACTTCAAATCTGTCATACAATCTCAAAAGTCAACTAAAGCTTTGCTCGCTCACATTCCCGTCTGGTTTTGCTTACGGAGCAGAGTTGATACCGCCATAGCTACCACCGATTCTACTATTACCAGGACCACAGGCCATCGACCAATCAAGTCAAGACTGGGTCCAAGAATCCTATCAATCACCCATTATAAAGACATTTCTAAAATTCCAAAGGAAAAGATGAAGAGAGTACCCAGTACTGTAGTTGGTCTGTACCATGGGGAGCATACATTTCCTCAACATACCGATGTTTTTGCTAGGACACTCCATCTTGAGACATCACGATCAAAGAAAAAGGTATGGATACCCAGGATCGCTGCACCGATACAGTCTAGTAAGCCTATAAGGCAAGAGCATGGAATGAAGCCAGGGTTGAAATATCTGACATCATCGCAACAATTGCTAGCAAGATGGAAGAATAAGAGGAGGAGGTCCAGCAGGGTCCTCTAGATCTTAAAACAATTCAAGAATCAATAATCAAGGAAAAAGTTGAAAAGCTCAAAGTCAAGATTTTCGAGTTGGCTCTGGAACATGGAGTTTTCTTCAACGACGATGATGAAAATTTTGATTGTAATAATTAGCTTGAATAAGATTTCATAAATCTTAATGTCATCAAAACTAGAGCAGCTACATCTACATGCGAGGCTCAACCTCTCGTCAAAGAGAACGCCGTAGATGAGCTGCGTAGGGCTATTCACTTAAAGGATGAGCAAGTCAGCCAACTGGAGAAAAGAATAGAAGAGATGGCCACAGTCATGACCGCCATGGCCACCATTCAAGGGCAATCACAAGCACCGCCACTAGCCTCTCCGAAGATCAACCAACTAGAAATCATACATATCATGGATGAAAGAAGAGAAGTTGCTTCAGTAAATAGAGATGAGCAATAAAGAAAGGATTCTCCATTGGGTTCCATGCCAGAGAAAAAATTTAAGCAAATGGTCAAGCAAGTTCGGGAGGCCTGAACCCAATCCAAGGGTGGAGTACTGATTCTAAAGGGTAGACCTTACTCGGAAGAAATCAATGATGTGCCCTTCCCTAAAGGCTTCTTGTCCCCAAACTTTAAGATATTTGATGGGATTGAAAATCCTAGACAACATATAGCTCACTTCCGAGTTAGTTGTGGCAACACAAGAAATAGTGAAGCTTTACTCTTTCAATAGTTTGTCAGCAGCTTGTCAGGGATCATCTTCAATTGGTATGTCGATTTGCCCAACGAATCAGTTAAGACATTCACCGTGCTGGAACAACTATTTGTAAAAGGAATTGTCGGAGCACAACATCATGTGTTTATAGAAGAGCTCATGATGGAAAAGAAAAAGCTAAATGATACTTTAATGGATTACATTTTGAGGTGTAGAAACCTTAGCATGAAGTGTGAACCTGTGTGAACCTTTGAACCTTAGCTACAAGAACATCATGCGATTGAGATTCTACTCAAAAGCATTCATGGGCTAGTAGCTTTCATGCTTAAGGGACTCACCATTAAATCCTTTGAGAAGCTACTCAATAAAGCTAGTAGTCTTCAAGATGAAATCAAACATATGGATTCACACAAGAAGTCCAAGGCAACCAGAGTGTTTGAAAAGAAGTCAGAAACAGTAGCGACTGTCGACAAAGAAAAACAGCCAATGAGGATATATGCAGACAATCCTTGTCACTCCATCCTCATCACAGTATGCTCAAAAACAGAGTAGCCAGTCCAATCAACAACTACCTCAAGAAGGATCACACCAAATACGAAATAAGAAAATATCCCTGGAAGAACGATAGAGAATGGTGTATTCTTTCAAAGATGAAGTCGTACCTAAAAATTTGAGAAGCCTGAGTTCAGACAACCAGATCCAAAGAAGCCTGAAGAGGTTGATAAGAAAGATGAACCAAATTATTACCCATACCACCAATTGCTCGGGCACAATATAGAAGAATGTTTCATCTTTAAGAATGGGCTCAAAAAGAACTTTTAATAAGGGAATATAACGATCTTGAAAGAATATCTAGGAGAACCTAAAAAAGGTTCCATAAATATGACTTTGACCGAACCAATCTCCTCGATTGATCCATATACTGGAGAAGATGGATGGAGTACGACTTGGGACAAACTCAAGAGGGTCCTAAACCAAATACAAGATTCATCGAAACAATCTTCTACATATACCAGCAAAGACAGATGGAATGATTTTTGGAGCAAATCATTCAAGAAAATGTTGAACCAGATCCAGTCCGCATCAAAACAAGCCTCCATTCAAAGACTTCAGCCTGCCAAACCGGAGACAAAGATTTCACCAGAAGATCCTTCATCGTCAAGGAAAAAGAGGAAGAAGAACACTACTGCAAAGATTGATAGCACAGGGGGTAGGATAGGGGCTGACTCTACTAGATTAATTGTTTCATATTCGGAGAAGAAAATCCTCAAACCCCTGACTTTGTATGATTATCTTCTTACCCCCTCTGGGGTCTTATGAATACAATGATTGTGATTTTGGCTATGTTTTAACTATTTATGGTGATAACATAACTGATTTTGACCAATCTTGCCTCAATCTCAATTCTTAAAATGATCCTTAAATTGTACTTAAGTCCGATGAACTCGCTAACAAGATTGAATAAGACATTGACAATACCACTTACGACAGCATTGGGAGTGAGGAACCAATCTTCAAATGTCGTGGTGCACCGCTTGCCATCAAATTAGATCTTTCCAGCAAAGACAAAACACCGAAAGATTCGACAACGATATCTCAGGAAGAAAAAATTTCAGAAGTGAACTTAAGGAGCTAGAGATTATTATCCCTGAGAACAGCTCCGACAGATAAAAGAAAACAATAGTCACTTGAGAAGAGCTACCTCCACCTCTGCGATAGAAGAAACCACAAAACCAAGAGAAAATTGGAGGATCATACAAAGTAAATTACAACATGCTAACTCATCTTAGGAAGTTATCGGCCCGATTAATCATCTATGATGCTCTGATCCTGTCAAAGGAGATGAGAGCCTCTAGTTGCAGCCTTGCTAGATCCAGAGATTTTCTTAGCTCAGTTGGCCGGCACATCCTCAAATGAAGTTTGTTCTTTGAGGGAACAACCTGCAGTAACCTTTACAGATGAAGATTTGCTGCTCGGCACTACTGACCACAATCGTCCACTCTACAACTTCGTTAACATTGGTAGATTTGTGTTGTCTAGAGTTTTAGTAGATCCTGAAGCATCACTCAACTTGATGAGTCTATGGAAATTGGCCTATTTGGAAATTGAAGCCCAAGAACTTACGGCCAATAAAATGATGTTAAGCATATTCATTTAAAAGGGAGAGGGAGCACTTTGATCGATTACATTGCTTATGAAGGTTGGAGAACTAGCAACAACCGCTAAATTTTATATCATCAACATCGAGACCTCTTTCAATGCTTTACTTGGTCGACGATGGATTCACGAACACAACATGGCTCCATCATCTCTACACCAATGCCTTAAATACTAAAAAGAAGGACAAGAGCATTGCATCAAAGGAGATCTACAACCATTTTCAATTCATGAAGTCGGTATTCATGAAGATGCTTCCTACTACACGCCTCCAAAAAAAACTGTCTTCTCTCACAAAATTATCACAAACAAAAATGAATATTCAGGAAAATAACAAAGAGGAGGCCATTCAACTCCGCTTCAGCATTCTTTCACCACTTCTTTACAACAAGTTGGTGGAGGTTCTTTTAGTTCGCGCACCCGAGGTCAAGGTCGGGGACGAAGACAGGAAGAACCAACTTAATCATTGAACGGACTAGGCCAACCATCAACATTGTTGATGAAGATAGTTTTGAAGATGAAATAATGATGACAAAACAGAAGAAACCTCAGTACGAGATATCCTTAGAAGATACAGAGAAGAGCAAATATGAGACAATGTACTATCGAATAAACCACTATATGAATGTTATGACCCTTACTTTGATCCTCCCTCAAAATGTTGAGAGTTTAAAGGTCAAGGAAGTCCATAGCGCTGGTTCAAAGCTGATCAAGTTTTACCATGCTTCTACCTCTACTGATCTTGAAAATCATGTAAACTTGGATGATGATCCTAATGAGTTAATGGAATTTCCTTTTGGTTACTTTTTGCCTTGTGTAGAAAAGTTAATTTAGTAGGGACACTTTCCAAAAAAAATTCCAAAAGATAAATTTCAACATTTTAAAAATTTATGGAATGTTAAAAGTTGAACTCCAAACTCAAAAGAGGGTCTCAAATTTAGTACGGTCGAACCAGTCGATGAATTAGAATTTTGTATGGTTGTTACTAGTGAATCAGAAGAGGATAGGATTGCCTCGATGTGGAGGATGACTCTACTTATCTGCTGATAGAAAATGCTCCGCTAGAATTTGAGGAAGAAAGCAAGTCAACTGTTGATGAACTAAAGGAAATTAACCTCGAGACGGAAGAGCAGCCCCAACCTACATTTATAAGTTATCTACTCAACGATGACGAATCTTTAGAATTGATTAAACTGTTAAAAAAAATCAAAGATTTCTTTACATGGAGCTATGATGAAATGTCATGACTGTCAGTAATATTGATGAATTGAAGGAAATCAACCTCGGGACAGAAGAAGAGCCTAAGAGCATCCCTGACCTACATTTATAAGTTCTCTACTGAACGATGAAGAATCTATAGAGTTGATTAAAATATTAACAGAATTTTACATGGAGCTATGATGAAATGTCATGACTGTCAGTAAAGGTTGGAGTTCATAAACTTGGGGTGGACAAGAATATAACCCCAGTAAAACAAGCTCCCAGGAAAATGCGCCTCGAAATAGAGCAACAAGTAATTGCCAAGGTGAACAAATTAATAGACGCTAACTTTGTAATGGAAGAGTAGTACCCCACATAGTTAGCTAATATTGTCCCTGTTAAGAAGAAAAAGGGACAAATCTGTGTTTGTGTAGACTTCAAAGATTTGGTTTGTGTATCTGTGTTTGTGTAGACTTCAAAGATTTGAACAAGGCATGCCCAAAAGACGAGTTTCCACTACCAATACTAGAAATGATGGTGGATATCACCTCAACACACGAAATTTTCTCCTTCATGCATGGATTGTCAGGATACAACCAAATCAAGATGGCTCCCGAGGATGCAGCACTTACAGCCTTCAGGACACCGATTGGAAATTTTTGTTACACAGTGATGTCATTCGGCCTAAAGAACGCTGGAGCAACATACAAACGTGTAATGACGAATATTTTTTACAACCTCATTCACAACCAAGTGGAATGCTACATGGATGATTTGGTCATCAAAAATAAACAAAAACAGATTATTTGTATGATTTGAGGATTGTGTTCGTACTGTTATGACGATATGACCTTAAAATGAATCCCTTAAAGTGCATCTTTGGTGTTACCTCTGGGAAATTTCTAGTATTCATTTTCTTTCGTTGGCGAATCAGAATCGACCTGGATAAGATTAAAGTTATCTTGGAAATGTCTCCTCCTAAAACCTTGAAACAACTACGTTCCTTCTAGGGAAAGTTGGCATATCTGAGACGCTTTATTTCTAATCTCTCAGGTAGGTGTCAGCCCTTCTCGGCATTAATTAAAAAGGATGCCAAATTTGTTTGGGAAGAGAAATGCCTGTAGTTGAGGACGTTAAGCTATATTTAATGACACCTCCAGTTTTAGCAGCCCCTATCCCAAGGAAACCATTGATACTTTATACTGCGGCTTTAGACAACTCTCTTGAAGCCCTCTTAGCCCAAGTCAATGATGAGGGTAAAGAAAATGCACTCTACTATTTGAGTTTCTGTCTAATACCGACGGAGATAAGGTATCCACCTATCGAGAAGTATTGTCTAGCATTAATTTTTTCCGACCAAAAACTTAGACATTACATGCGTTCTTATAAGATTACCCTAATTTCAAAAGTTAACCCGTTACAACATTTGATAACCCGACCAACACTCTCTAGATGTCTAGCAAGATGGTCGATGATCTTATTGCAATTTGATATAACTTTTGTTCTCCTCCGTGCTATCAAGGGACAGATTCTAGCAAACTTTCTCTCTGCACACCCACTACCAACTGGGTCCTCTCTCACCAAGAGTTACCAGATGAGCAAATATTACAAATGGAGTTCTCCAGCACCAACATTGGGAAATGTACTTTGACGGTGCTTCGTCAGCCGGAAAAGACAAAGGATCAGGCACAGTTATACCAGACAAAGAAAGGATCAATTTGATCTTTATCACTCTAGATAAGGGTATTTTGAGGTTCTCATACCACCTGACAGAACCATGTGCCAACAATGAAGTAGAATACAAAGCTTTAATCATCAGATTAGAATTGGCAATCTCAATGGATATAATGAACATTGCCATCTATGGCAACTCTTAGCTCATCATCCAACAAGTCGTCGGATAATACAAAATTTTGAAACTACTGTTAACAGAATACCATCAGTACACGATGAAGCTACTAGAGCAGATCCCCAATGTGAATTTTTACCAAATTCCTATGGGAGATAATGCCCATGTCGACGCTCTGACAAAACTCGCAAAAGAATTGCATGTCCCCCGGAGGATTCCATTAAAATCACAATACAAGAAATATAAGTTTTGTCTTGAATCGACCTCAAAACTCTACATAAGCTCGGAAAAGCAGAAGTGATAAATGTGGTTACAGATATCAACGAAGACTGGCAGAAGACATTAATAGAATATTTGCATACTGGAAAGCTACCAGAGGATAAGTCTAAGGCACATCACATTACTAGAAGGGCTATGTCATACACTCTATTAGGCGATGTCCTCTACAGGAGATCATTCAACCAGATGTGGCTACGATGTTTAAGCAAAGCTGAAGCGAATATTATCAAAGAATTACATGTCGGATTGTGTGGCGCTCACCAGTCAGGGCCAAAGATGAAAATGAAGATCAAAAGACTCGGATATTATTGGCCGGCAATGATGTCCGACTGCATGAATACAACCAGAAGATATTATCAGTACCAGGTGCATGGGGTGGTCTTACACCAGCCTCCGAATGTGCTACACCCAACTGTTGCCTCGTGACCATTCAAGTGTTGGGGCACGGACATAATAGGTCTGATAGACCATTCATCTTCCAAAGGACACAAATTTATACTTACCACTACGGATTACTTTTCCAAATGGGCAGAGGCAATACCGTTATGAGAGGTTACGACACAACACATCCTTCAATTTATCAAAAGCCAAATTGTCTACTATTTCAGAGTACCACGAAGAATAATTTCCGACAATGGGACATCTTTTAAAAGCACAAAAATCACCAATTTTGTCAAAAGACATGGGATAGATTAGAGATACTCTACAATTTACTATCCTAGAGCAATTGGCTTGGCAGAAGCCTTTAACAAGACATTGGTGCAGATATTAAAGAAAACACTGGACAAAAAAAAAAGGGATTGGCACAATAAACTATTAGAAGCCTTGTGGGCCTACCTGACGACGTTCAGGACTCCTACTCAGTGTACACCCTACATGCTCGTGTACGCGTCTGAGGTCGTGCTACCGTTAGAAATTCAAACACTGTCTCTCAGAGTTGTTGTTGCCAACCAGCTCACAATAAAAGAAAGTGTAAAACTCAGGCATGAACAACTAGAGAGTTTTGAGGGAAAATGACTTGAAACACAACAATACTTGGAACTTTACCAGGCAAAGATGGTACAAGCCCATGACAAATTGGTTTGCCCAAGGACATTCAAAGTTGGTGACCTCGTACTCATACTAAAAAGGTCTATTCTTACATGCTGTGTACGCGTCTGAGGCCGTGCAACCGTTAGAAATTCAAACACTGTCTCTCAGAGTTGTTGTTGTCAACCAGCTCACAACAAAAGAAAGTGTAAAACTCAGACATGAACAACTAGAGAGTCTTGAGGGAAAATGACTTGAAACACAACAACACTTGGAACTTTACCAGGCAAAGATGGTACAAGCCCATGACAAATTGGTTTGCCCAAGGACATTCAAAGTTGGTGACCTCGTACTCATACTAAAAAGGCTTATTCTTGCACGCTACAAAATATGTGGAAAATTTGAGCCAACTTGGGAGGGAGAAATTGTCATTGAAAATTTCTATGCAGGAGGAGCCTACCAGTTAGCATATTTCCGGGGTGAAAGTCCCATGCTACCAATAAACGGACGATACCTAAAGACATACTACGCAACCTGACATTGGTTGTCATCGCTTAATTTGAAATTTTGGAATTTGGATTATTTTGGGGTTATCTATGTGGCCAAATGTTTGTGACTGGGCCCAAAATTTTGTAATAAGATTAACCAAAAATATGTGGAAAATTTGAGCCAACTTGGGAGGGAGAAATTGTCATTGAAAATTTCTATGCAGGAGGAGCCTACCAGTTAGCATATTTCCGGGGTGAAAGTCCCATGCTACCAATAAACGGACGATACCTAAAGGACATTCTACGCAACCTGACAATGCTTGTCATCCCTTAATTTGAAATTTTAGAATTTGGATTATTTTGGGGTTATCTATGTGGCCAAATGTCTGTGACTGGGCCCAAAATTTTGTAATAAGATTGGCTGGAACCTCGCACTCAATAAGGAAATGGCACCGCAGGGCGGGTACCATAGACTTTGACATGGAATTTAGTCAAGCCAACATGGATTATGAGGGGCCTCTGATGGATGTCGTTAGCATCATCACTAAAAGGAAAGAATGGGATGATACAACGAGACCCGATGGAGGGGCCCAGCGGCTTACCATCCATGATAGCTACGCCAACTAGGGGCCTGGTCACTGCCGATAATGAAAGACTGTCGAACACTCCACTACGAAGAACTCAGTGTAAAAATGCTAACCGTCGAAAGCAGATAGCTTTCTTACAAACATTCTTCCGAGAAGAAAAAAGACGCCAAATAGAGGCAAAGAATTTACTTACCCCTATTCCTGAAGGGAACATTTATGATCCATGCCTGAGAGAAACCTATTCCAGCTTGCCTGCTACAGATGAAGAGTCCAGGTTTGTTACATAGCCAGAAATACCACCAGCTTTAAATGTTCTTTGCACGGGTTGCCCGACCTGCAACGTTGAAATACCTGCACAAGCATCAGCTACAGTGCATTTGTGGAATGTTCTGATTGTAATGTCCTACACCTACAACACTACAACACCTTAGAGGAGTACACATCTACCGATGATGGGTCTCAAACTGCAGATTGCCCGATGGTGGAGTCATATGTCCCATTGGGAACAGATCAATATGTCCCGTCGAGTCCAGAGCCATATGTCCCTTTGGATGCCGAGTCACACATTCCATTAACACTAGAATCAACACCAGCTTTGTTTCCTGCCGACTTTGAAATGAGGGAATATCCTCGATAGCTGCCGATTCTCAGTACGACAGAGTACTATAAAATGAGTAAATTGAAAAAAAGGGAATTTGAATTCTATTAAGAAGTTCAAGGAAGGTTCATTAATATACTAGAAGGCTTGGAACTATATATCGGAGTCTTCTCCGAAAGCAACAAAAGAAGTATTCTCGACTACATCTTTGACCAAAGAGATAGAGGTTGAGCAGGTCTGCTTATGGAAAGAACCTATTTCGAGCCAAGAAAGTGAATGCGATGAAAACGGAGGATCACTGTCCAGTGCGGCTGCTGCAACAACTTTACTAACGATAGACAAGAAAATCCTCCTGGCATTCTCATACATGATCTAGTGGATCCACTACCTCTAATGATAAAGTGGATGATTAAAAGAATGGTCAGATGGAGTATACTGTCAGTGCATTGGATCGCTGCCCAGTGCGGCTGCTGCAACAACTTTACTAACGATAGACAAGAAAATCCTCCTGGCATTCTCATACATGATCTAGTGGATCCACTACCTCTAATGATAAAGTGGATGATTAAAAGAATGGTCAGATGGAGTATACTGTCAGTGCATTCCTAATAGTTGTATTATCAACATCTACGATGAGGGTGATTGCATACCTCTGCACATTGATCATCATGACATTGTGAGACCTTTCTGCACAGTCTCATTCATGAGCTAAAGCAACATCCTATTTAGAAAAGAAATTGATATCATTGGTCCCGACAAATTCAGAAGAGCTGTGGAAATTCCACTACTTGTTGGTTCAGTGCTAGTCCTTAAAGGAAATAGGTCGGACGTCGCCAAACACTGTATTCCAGGGGTACGACACTTTAGGTTGTCCGTGACCTTTTGACAAATGGACAACAGCAAAATGCCATATGTATTTCAACTATATCCAGAATTAGAGGAACTGCTACCATACGAGCTATGAGAGGTTGTACCTCTAAGTACATGCAAATGGAACTCTTGTCCTGGAGCGTGGCTTAGAAGGTCTACTCGATCAGGAGCTTGTCACACCAAAGACAGACATTTAGAGGGTTCATTTCCATTTTACTGCACTACATTACAATAAACATGATATCTATCAGACATGCTCAACCTATGATATTTACTTGGCTTGGGATATTTTTTTGGATGTACTTTGATGCAGTCAACATAATTGTACTTTTTTAGGCATAAGCCTACACTCAATCTGTAACATCTATTGGCACAAATTAATGAAGTATCTTTCAAATATTTGTCTTTTTATCAATTGCCTTTATGTGCGATGGAAAAAAGCCACAGACCATAAGTTGGTTCGAATCTACAATGAACAAGGAACAAAACAACAAAAAAGTTTTAACAATAGTAAAATTAAAATAAAAATAATAACAAATAAACAAACAACAAAATAACTCTCTTTTGAAAATCAACCAACTAAAATTAAATTTTGAAAACTAATTTTTGAAAACTAAACATGATAAAAAAACAAAAAGAAAAGAAAATAAATTTGTTGAGCAGATTCTCTCGATTTCGAGGTCTCTTACTCTTTGCTCTTGTAGCACAACTATCTTTGTCTGCACAATCTCTCTTAACATCCCAGCAGAAGTTCATGTTCTACACAAAATCTCACAAAAATTTCACAAAATTTTCCTCAACAATGTCAGCCTTTTTCACAGGAAACATATTTATGGGTTCAACACCACAAACTCTTGGTAAATTTTAATTCTCATTTTAGAATCAGTCTCTAACTTCTGATTCACTTCTTTTGAGGTTGGTCCTTAACCTCCAACTCTCTTTTGAGATTGATCCTTAACTTTCAATTCTCATTTTAGAATTAGTCCCTAACTTTTGATTCACTTCTTTTGAGGTCGGTCCTTAACTTCCTACTCTCTTATGAGATTGATCCTTAACTTTCAATTCACATTTTAGATACAGTCCCTATTTTCTGATTCACTTCTTTCGAGGTCGGTCCTTAACTTTTGACTCTCTTTTAAGATTGATCCTTAACTTTCAATTCTCATTTTGGAATCATTTCTTAACTTTAGATTCCCTTCTTTCGAGGTAGGTCCTTAACTTCTGTCTCTCTTTTGAGATTGATCCTTAACTTTCAATTCTCATTTTAGAATCAGTCTCTATCTTCTTCTGATTCACTTCTTTTGAGTTCGGTCCTCAACATTTGACTCTCTTTTGAGATTGATCCTTAACTTTTAATTCTCATTTTGGAATCACTTCTTAACTTATGATTCCCTTCTTTCGAGGTCGGTCCTTAACTTTTGACTCGCTTCTGAGATTGATTCTTTACATTCAATTCTCATTTTAGAATCAGTCTCTAACTTTTAATTCACTTCTTTCGAGGTCGGACCTTAACTTTCGACTCTCTTTTGAGATTGATCCTTAACTTTTAATTCTCATTTTGGAATCA
>NW_018165698.1:158750-163194 GCF_001263595.1 Phalaenopsis equestris | reverse complement strand
CACACAATTCTACACCTCCTTCCAAGTCTGTTAACTTAAAAGCCTGTATTGGTTTTGTTGATCTCGTCGGTCAACGCCAATACACGCGGTGTGCTTGCCCAGCCCACCACATCTATTTTGTCGACCTCACTTTTGGTTGAGGTCTTGTTTTTACACTTTAGTAGCCTAGGGTCTAGCCATAGGATATTCCTGTTGACTATTTCTAGAAAACTAGAAAAGGAACCCTCACCATTAGAAATTCCAAACTCCTATTTACTTAAGTTGAAACTCCACATATTGGACCTAACCTCTAGCACTTAGTAGGTGGGGTCATAATGGGGGAGCTCAGGATGAGTTCACATAGGATTGCTTGCCCTTAGGGTTGAATCTGGGTGTTGGTCTAGGGCTAAGGCACGCACTATAGTCACCTCACTCATGTAGATGGTCCCCTAAACCCACTGGCCCTAGGCTAAAGTATGCTAAGACCAGTACATAAAGTACCCAAATGAGGTTTCCATTGGTCCATGGCTAATATAGGGTGGTTGGCTCCCAAATTCTACAAAAAATACTCAACTTGCCCTTTTCCCACTAAACTCTCCCAAATTACCTAAGTACCCTTGAAACCCTAAATTTTACCAAAATTCACAAATTTATTCAAAAATCATTTCAATCCTTTTGAAAAATATCCAAATTACCCAAAATCACAAAAAAAAAATGCCAAATTACCAAAATACCCCTCCTTAGCCCAAAATTTCAAAATTTTCAAAAAATTCCCAAAACCTTACAAATATTCCTAATTTCATTTTTCTCAACTGCCACATGACCCAATTTGATCAATTTTACCATTTTGATCAAAACCCCCAAATTGCCTTTAAAGGCCCAATTTCCCTAAAATCACTTCAAATGTCCATCAATTTGGTCCCAATTTTCCCAATATTCAATCCTAAACTCAAATTTACCTTCTACATTACTAATTTAAACCAATAACAAGTTGAATAGTCCCATGCTTTGAGCTAACAAGTTGAATAGTCCCACGCTTTGAGCCCAATTTTGATCTAAATTAAACCCCCAATTTTAGTCACATAACCTAATCTCACAATCAATTTGCCCCAATTTGGGTCCTAAAATTTTAATAACAATCATACACACAAATTTGAACCTTTAATTGGACTTGGTGAAGCCTCAATTTCACTTAATTTTGACCTAAGTCCAAAAAGCCCCAAATTTTCCCCAAATTGGTTATATCCCCATATTTCCCCAAATTGATTGCCTTAGCACCAAAATTTCCACTCCATTCCTTCATAAAAAATCTTCACAACATCACCCTTTATCATTTAGACCATTCAATTTGGACTTAGCCCAAGGCTAGCCCAATCTATACCCAAGTATAGCCCAACATGCCCAAATTGACCAAAATTCCAAAAATCCCTCAAATTAAACCCTCAATTGAACTCAAAATCACTTCAAACCTTCACCAAAAATCTTAATTATCATAATATACATCAAATGAATCAATTAATTGGGCAATTGACATGGATAGCCTAGTCTAAACCCAAGTTTTTGTCATTTTGACCCCACATTGGACCCATGACCCAATGTGACCAACATGGATCAAATGTGATCAAATTGACTCTACCTCAGCCAAACCTAGGACCCCTAAGACTGACCTAAACCCACCTAATCCAACCTAAATGAGCCATGGACCAAGGGATTCCCAAATCAAGGGATTTGATTCCAAATTTGCTTAAGCCAAGTATACTTTTGCCAAAACTAAACACCAACCCATTTAATTGTTGTGACATATTCTCTGGCTCACCTGAACTCCTAGCCACCTCCCCTGGCCTGGTCGGTCGGCCTAGTGCCTGGCAAAATGGCCAAACCGAGAGCCTCCCCCGTGGAATCAAACCCATTTCAAACTTATGGGCCATTTCATCCCATTTTGAAGCTTAAAGCCTCTCTGCCCTCTACCTAAGCAAACTATTTCACTGTTAAATTGGCCATGATAGCCTCCCCAAGCCATTTTTTATAAAATCTTCACCTCCACGGCCATGCAAGTGTGCTGAAAATATCTCAAGGAAACCTCTCCAAATTGCTTCTATAGCTTCTTTGACACCTTCACAGTGCAACCTAACCATCACATTGCCCTAAAGCCCTTTGTCGGAGCTCAATTTCAGAGCTCAAAACCTTGCCGGAGACAGGACAGAGCTCTCCACACTTCTACACTCCACCAAAATCAAATTAAACTCACCCACACCATCATCATAGTGAAAGAAGAAGAAGCCCCATCAAATCTCCCTCATATAGAGCCCCTATCATAGCTTTAGACCAACACCTGAAATCGAGTTTGGTCAAATTCCTACCTAGACCTTTCACCAAAGCAAGAGGTTCAATCCCTAGCCACCTTAAACCTCCACGAACGTGAAGCACATCTGATTAAAGCTTTCCTTCTCAGAACAAAGGTATTGAACTCCCCTTCTTCCCGGTCTTATTTCAATTCTCCATTTATTTAGAGCTAATTTAATGGCTTGATTACCATATGGATGTGTTCGTCACGCGTATACGAGCATTAGAAACAAACCGCACTTAATTTGGTTGAGAAATGAGTGAGATCTTAAGCTTTAAAAATGGATGGTTCTTGGGCTAAGGCATCATGAATGATGACCACGCGCCATTGGATCACGCGTGTACTATATGGATGGCTCTGATTGTGTCGGATGGAGAGACAGAATGAAACGGCGGGACTCGTGGCAGTTGGCATGGATGACAGTGTTGAATGGAAGCGCGTCGCTTGTAGCGCTCAGAGATGCTTAGGATGAGGTGGCGCCGCAGGATAAATAGAAAAATAGGGATTTTCTGATTTAAATAAATAGCCCTAACTTTAAAAATCCATATCTTGGTGTAGAAAAATCACAAAAATAAAAGAAAAAGACCATAGTGCTCAATGAAGAGAGGAGAACAATGTGAAAATGATTTGAAGTTCATTTGATGCATTTTTTTAATTAATTAAATATTTTTTTTTTATTCTTTTTATTCTCCATGCAGGTTGACATTTCACCATGGCTTGAACTTTTAGCATGTTGTTGTCTCTGTCGTAGGGAACATTCTCTGATTTTTCTAAAGTCAGAGAAGATCTCTAGACAGAGATCCATATTTTTCAATTTTATGTCTATTATTTGCATGAATTAATCATAATAATTAGCATGTTACTTAAAAAATTATAAGAAACTTTTGAAAGATTTATCATGATCAGAGAACCCTTTGGAAAATATTTCATAGATTAAGTCATTAAAAATTTACTTAATTTTCACAAACGCTAAACACAGAAAAGTTTAATTTTGGGAAACACAAACATCTAAATGACTTAATTTTTAATCTCCACTGTGATTTAAAGTTTAGAGAACTCCCTAAAAAAAATCCAAAACAATTGGAGCTCATTTAATAACTCAAATTGATTTTCTAAATTAAACGTCTTTTTTAACACTAAAATGATCTTTAATAATTAAAATATAACTAAAAAAACTACAAAATTAGTTTTTGGAGTTCTCTGTGATCAGAGGAATTTTCTAAAAATAAAATTATAAATAAAATAAAAACTTCATTTTTAAGCCTCTCTTCAATATTTAAATAATTAAAAAATGAGAAAAATTACAAAAATAATAAAATTCATGAAAATGTTCTAAATTTTTTTCTAAGCACTTAAGAACAATTAGAATATTTTTCCTCATTTTCTAAGTGAAAATATTGAATTTTGAAGCTTAAAATAATTTTTAAAGGCTAAAAATGGATTTTCGTTAAAATAATTCTAACAATTCAAAAAAAATTAGAAAAATGTGAAATTTAATTCTCTAGGTAAATATAAAACTTAGTTTTCCACATTTAAAAAAATTTATAATTAATAAATGCTCTAGAACTTAAAATAATTCCAATAATTCGAATAAAATTTAAAAAATCATGAAATTTGGTCTAAGTCTACATCTAGTAAAAATTTTAAGGGATTAGGCTTTACCTTGGTTAATTTAGGAAATTTTCTTTGAAAAATCCTATTTCTTGCATGTAAATAATTAAATAAATTAAATTAAATTTTGAAAAACCACATTTTCTCCTTTGATGTCTTAATTGACCCATGAGTGAGGTGGGATAAAAATTCTAAAGTCATTTGAATTAAATTTGATAAATTATGAAGTGATAGAACCTCAGGGGACAAAAGTGTAATTTTGGAAATTTGGCCTTAATTAACATTTAGGCTTAAGTCAAAAGGGGAAATGGGTAACCTTTGAGCCTAATTAACATATTTGGATGATTGAAACACAAGGGATTAATTGGCAAAAACCCATCTCACTTTTCTTAATTAAAAGGATAAATTTATAATTTCCTTAAATTTTTAAAATTTGGAAGTTTAGTCAATTAAATGATCTTAGACTTAAAGCTATGATTTTTGGTGTCAATAACTCACTAATTTAACACC
>NW_018165698.1:138347-157832 GCF_001263595.1 Phalaenopsis equestris | reverse complement strand
ACGAGGCTTCCCACGGTCTAAATGAAATTATGGAACTCATTAAGTTGAGTTTAGTAAATTCATTTAGACTAAGTGAATCCAATAGAAAATAATGGTGAAGAGGGAACAGTAAGATCCTAATCGGTATCGCTCTAATCAACTTTAACATCCCCCATAAAATTTAAAAGAACTACAACCATAGGGCCACCTGATTTGACATTACTTGATACACTAGAAAACTCAAACTCATCGCAGCAAGGAGTTTGGACCTAGCATGGTGTTTAACATGGCCATTTTCAATAGCAAAACCCGTCTTCCCTTTCCTTAGATATAAACAACAAAGCCATAAGACTTCGAGGTTTCTTGCTTATGCAATGTAAATCCTTATCATATCTTTCGGCCTTTTGTATAGCCCTACTATACAATATAAGCCCTAACTCGTCTTAGGATTCTGAGGTCATCGTTCATCATGACCTAAATCCTCATATCTTCTAGGCTATTTGTGTGATTGTGTCACACGAATGTAAGCCCTAACTAATAAAATTGGTAGGATGAAACACCTAAATATTTCTCTTCAAAACTAAGGCCAAACATTAGGATAGCTTGGGAAGTCACCGAGGTTCTCCTCTAGATCCATGACATTCTCTAGTTCTTCCTCCTTTGGACTCTAAAACAAAATGTTCCAAATTTGAACCATTCCCCTTTCACACCTCTATGTCTGATCTCGTTGAAAAGTCATATTCTTTTGAACTCCTTAAATATAATATTCCCTAATTTTTATCGAGAGTTTTCTTAGGTTACTTCGGTCATCTAAGATATAATTAACTATAGGGCCCTTATAAGAAGTTTGTCTGATCCCAGCTTAATATAAACCCTATTTATTTCTTCATGTGGGAAATTTGTTGCGAAATAAAATGGTTTCACAGACGAAATGGACATCATATCTTTCTTATTTTATTTGATCGAGCCTCATCCTCAAGTCTTGGGTTTATCTTTTGGGATAGGTACAGGGTTTGAGGTAAAGTGTTATTTCATTTAAACTATAAAAAGTATGAGGTCAATTTGATTTCATTTTTTTTCTAAACTATATATATGTAAATTAAAACGTCCTTCCGAAGCGGGCGATGGGATTTCAATTCCGGTGACCGACAGCTTCTAGCGGGTAACTCCTCTACCCAAAATAGTGCCGACAGTGAAGAATTAATTTTGTTTTATATGATTTTAAATGTCAATAATTTGTGATGATTTAAACTACGATCTTCATTTATATTTTACTTTGGTCAATTAAAATGTTAAAACATGTTGAGAAACATATGTTCTGACAAGGACTATGATTTCTACAACAGGGGGAGAGTCACATTTGATTTCATGGGAGAGTATGTCATTCATAGAATTGAGTCCAAATAAATAGGTAAATATATTTTTTTATGCAAAATTGAAGATTTTAAGGTGACAGATTAAAATCCCTAATTTGGTCCACTTAATTGGAAACTGATGCGAGATTGTTAACCCTCAGGTGAGGGAATAGTGGGAGCTCTAGCATGGCAACCAATATCATCCCAGCCTAACCAAAAAATTAGGAACCAAACTCTAGATTATCCAATGCTTTTTATACACTTGGAAGAGGGTAAATAATAAGATTGCTCCTACTTGGCACAAAATAATTTTTATATATTTTTAAATGATTTTAATTTCTTCATAATCCATATACTCATTGTAAAATGGAAATGATGCTTTCTTAAATTTGAACTCTTCATCACAAACTTTGTTTAGTCTTAGTAAATTTAACTTTGAAGTTTAGAAATTAGTTTTGTAAACTTAATTCTTTTTGTTACATTTTTGTTAGCATTCATTAAAATTATTTTAGCTTGTTTTTCTTAATTTAATTTTTATAGTTTGAATCTTGTTATTTAAGTTATTGTCATAAGAATTTCCATCTTCCAAAATTAAGACTTGATAGTAGTGGACTAGAATTAGCCTAAGGGATTTCTTATTGTGCTTCTCTGTGAGATCGATACTTGAGTTCTTAAGGAAAGCTCTATATTACTTAAAGTGATACGTGCACTTGCGTAAAACCACTAGTTTGTGGACTATTTGTTATATTTTATGATATTTCAATTTTGTATATTAGCTGCTAAATAAAAATTGAGTCAAGTTTTTGGCCTTCTTTTGAAAGCTATAATACTACGTAATTATGGGTCGGGTCAAGTTTTTGGCGCCGTCTCAAGGGAATTGAATTGACATAAAACAAGCAGAAAAAATAACAAACAAAACGCCACAAAACCAATACACACTACAAGTTCATCAAGTTTTTGGCTCAAGTAATAAAGGGCTCTAATAGAGCCCTAAATATCAAATTGGGAGGCCAGAGATGATGGAAATGTAAGTTTTCCCTCATCATTTTTAAATCCAGTTTCAAAAGCCTGACACTTCTTCATTTCATCAAAATTACTGCCTACTATGAAGATTAGTAAGGTAATAAAGGAGAGTGCTATTTTAAATTATTGCATTCAAAGTGGAAAACCTATTGACGTTGGAGCTATTATTGTGAAATCGGATTTGAGTTTGATTGTCAATGGATCCTCAACTGGACTTGGACATATATCTACTATTTTCCTACTGTGCATTCAAGTGCAAGCACCTTATGAAAACTGGGAAAAAGTGCTTCTTTCTTGGAAGTTGATGGATCCAGAAGTCTATTGCAACTGTATTAGAATGGGAGATAAAAATGATATGAATGTTTGATGGATCAAGGATCTCAGAATTCATCACCTGTTCATCCCTACTACAACTCGATTTTACTTTTGAAGAAGATCAAAAAAACTTTTGAAGAAGATCAAAAAAACTGAAAAAGAGATGCAGAATCTCATGCATGTGATTGAAAATATTACTGAAATGCTGGATCATTTAGATTGGAGACTGAAGGAATAGTTTGAACATACTGGGCTTATTGAAGATGGTTTGGTACGTATGTTCAAGAAACATTCTCAAGAAACATTATGTTCAAGAAACATTCTTGGATTGAGGAGGAAAATTCAAATGATGAATTTCCATTTTGACCCTTATTCAACTTGTATATTCACTGTCAATCTATGGGAGATATCCTGAAGGACGATAGTGAAGAAGATGCTTAATCTTAATTTATGCACGAAACGTTTTGTTTAGTATTATTTATTTTAGTTTACTATGTTGTATTTTATTTCCTTTCTAATGAAAACTATCTATGTTTATGTTTTAAATTTTGATGTTTAGATTTCAGTGTTAGGATGTTGGTTTGCTTTAGAACACTGAATTTGATGTTTGTTGGCTTGAAAAATATTAGTTTGTAATAGCACAAATTATATATATATAAATGTGAGTATTGTGTTGTTTTTGAAAATTTGGTGTTAATATGATGTTTAATTATGCTTAAAAAGGTTTATTTGAGTCAAATAGAGGTTGACGTAAAGCTGTACAGAGCAAATTTTCACAAAAACCGAAATCTGGTGAATTTAAGCTGTGGTACATAAAGCGCCAGATTGGCGCATGATGCACCAAATTGGCGCATGATGAGCGAAAGGTCCAAACACACCATATTGCCTATAAAACCACCAAACCACACAGAAAAACTCCATTTTTCCTACTTAAGTCGTCTCCTACCTCAAGACATTTATCTAGGGCATCACATTGTGGGTGAAAGAGAAGGATTCAGAGGTTAAAAACCATAGATTTCATCTTCTCTTGTTAAGAGCTTCACTTTAACTTACAATTTTTTTATTTTCACCATTGATTTGGGAGATATAAATTTTGAAATTTTTTATGAAAAGGTTTGAAGAAAACTCATGATAAAAAGTTTCTTACCAAATAATCCTTCTTGAGTTAAATTTTTTATTAGCAATTTATTTGGAATTATTTAGATTTTTGTAGAATTTTCAAATGGCTCCCTGAGTTAAGAGAGGGAGGCTGATTGAAGATTTTGATGCATGAAGATTTGTTAGTTTCAAAGCCAAGCACAATTACAATACTCAAATGGAGACAAGAAGAATGATCTAAGAACGGGCGTTTGCAAACCAGAGTGGCAAGATCAAGAGATATATTCTCATCAGAAATTGGGAAAGATTGTGCTACTTCATTGCAGTAGCGATTGTCTAGATGTTTTGAGAGTTTTATGCAAGCCTAAGGTTCACTAATGAAGATCACATCCTAGTTAGAGGTAAACAAGTTGAATTTACTGCTGAATGGATCAATACTTTTTTATGGTTTGAGGGGTGTGTTTTTCGATGAGTATGCTGCATTTATGATGACTGGTTCATCACTAGATGAAGTGATTGCATTTTTGACTGATCAAAGAGGGAAGTGGGAGATTAAGAATAAATAACAAGATAGTTAACTTCTCTACTTCCATGCTGACTATTCAGTCAAAAGTATGACACAACTTCATTTCTATCAGACTGTTGCCAACAAATCATTTGGCTTATTTTATAAAAGATAAAATTGTACTAAACTATTGCATTTAGAACATGAAGGCAAAAGATGTTGGTGCAGTTATAGTTCAACATGCTTGAAGTATAGCTGGTAGTTCTACTGCTAGTGGTTTGGGATACCCTGCCCTGATTTTCACTATATGTGAACAATCGGGAGTAGAATCCCATAGAAATGAAGAAATATAACAACCACATAATCTTATTGAGAGGCATGTGATTCAGAGAGTAGAATCATTTGTTGAATCTAGAAGTGGAAGAAGCGATAGGCCCTCTACATCTGTTGTAGGGGCATCTACTTCTCAATCTATATCACTTGAAGGAATATGGACCAACTGATGATTCAACAAATGAACATAGTTAATATTCAAACCCAGTTGGGAGAGATAGGAGCAAGAAATGCATATAATGTTTAATATCAGCATAGGAGAGTTCAACATGATATATGCTATGGTAAGACATCTTAGGGGTGAACCTAATGTTGACTTTCCTCCTTGCCCCAATTTCACTCCCAATGCTCCTATTCATGAAGAAGAAGAAGAAGGAGGAGAAGAAGAAGATTCTGATGATGAAAATGAAGGAGATGAGAATTGATTTTTATGAGTTTAGCTTAGTTTGTTTTGATGTTTGTTTGTTATTTATGAGTATATTGTGATGTACTTTTATTTTGAACCTGTTGTAGTAAAAACTTTTATGTTGTGTTGTGAACTGAATCTATAATAGTAACTATAGACTTTCACTTCTTCTATAATTTTAGTATTTTCAGTTTTGTTTTTCAGTTTTTGTATTTTTGTTTTTAATTCTCAGCAAGCTCATTAGAATATATTATGTTTTATTTAATAATTTAAATTAGTGCTTTAAAGTCTCTATGTAGTTTTACAGCTACTAGCTGCAGTATACGAGAGCCCATTTTCATAGTCAGAAATCCTCTATAGGTCAGTTTTAATTTTCATGCATTTATTGTTTTTTTTCACCTACTAAATTTTATACTAAAAAAAGTTTTACAATCACTTAAGAACTTAAGTTTGGGGGAAAGAAAAATTTAATTTAAAAAGAAATAAACTAAATTTTATTTTTCCTCAATTAACTATGTTTTTAAAAAATAATTTAACATAGCCTGGGATATTAAGATTTAACTTTAAATGACTATACTCCTGTTTATAAATATTATGGTAAATTTAGGTAAATAGTTTTTAATATTGAAGGTCCATTCTAAAGTTAAAGATATTTGGTATGATAGGATATAATTATGTTTTTCTATTTAAAGTAAAGAAAATTGTACTTTTGAAGTGTTAATAATGAATGTCAATTCTAAAGTTAAAGATATTTGGTATGATAGGATAAGACTATGTTTTTCTATTTAAGAATTTTAGAGTTTCATGTAAGAAGAAAAGAATGAGACTTTATGAAAAACCATAAACTAATATAACTTTATAAAGTGAAGAAAGGTATAGAGTTTTAACTTTAAGAAGAGGATAGTGAAGTTCAAAGTCATTAAAGTTTATCCAGATATAGTAATCCTCAGTTGGAAAAAGAAAAGAAAAGAAAGGATTGAAAAGATCCTAAAAGAAAAGAAAAGTAAGTGAGGAGAAGCTTGAGGAGATGCCTAATCAAAAATTGGCTTCACTTGAATCAACTTAAGGAAGAAGTTTTATTACATTTTCTAAGCTTATATTGGAGTATTAGTAGCATTCCTAGAAAATTTTTCATGAAGTTCTTTTTCATATGAATGTTCTAAATAACCTTAATATGACAAATTGCAATTTTTCTTGAAATGAATAGAGATTCAGAAATCTAAAATTTGATTACTAAATATTCCTAGACTTAGAATTTGAATATAAGTTATTAAAGGTTTTTCTTAAATTTTTTTATTCTAATTATTAAACTAAAGTATATAAGTTATGCTTTTATGTAATAAAAGTGTCACTTGAGGACAAGTAACATTTAAGTTTGGTGAATTTTGATACACCAAAATAATATATTGTTTTAAGGACATATTTTATGCTTATTTTTTGTGATATTGCACTTTAAAGAAGGGTATAATCATGTTTTTCTTGCTGTTCATGTTTTTTCTTTCAGGTGTATCATTTTTAGGTATTTAGAGCAAAAATGGCAAAAAGGACAAAATTTGGAGCCAAAACAATAAATTTTGGGATTCTGGTGCAGGATGCGGCGCTTGACAGAGAACTAGCGCATGATGTGCCAAATCTGCACATGTTGCGTCATAGACAACTTTTTGCAACTTTAGGCGGTTTGAGATGAATTTTGCTTAAATTTTTAAAGAGACACTTGTTCTAGCCACATATTAGAGTAATTCAATGCATCTAGACACTTTGGAATGTTTTTTTATGAAGGGATATGTCTCTTGGATCAAATGGCTTATCTTTGGAATTCAAAAGAGTTGACTTTTGGAGGAAACTTTTAGAGGGAATTTAGAATTCTTTTTAAAGGAGGTAGCCCAAAATAAAGGAGAAGACTTCATAGAGTTGAGAGAGGCTTTTGGGAGAGACGAGAAAGCGTGAGAAGAAAGTTGGTGTGAGAGGAAAGAGGAGAGATTTTCTTCTAGGGTTGTAAGAGGAGAGGGAAAGTGAGAGATTTCTTCTTCATTACACTTCTAAGAGAGAATTGAGTGGGATTGTAAAGAGAGAAAGACTTGGAGAGAACTTCTAGATATTTGCATGGGAATGATTGTGAGATAAGTAGTATTTTTATTTCTTTTATTTTGTAAACTTTTTTTACATATGATATACGTGTTTTGTTGTATCCTTCTCATGAATTATGAGCAGTCTTTTTTTCCTTCTCCCTTCTTTAAGATATGATTGTGTGAACAATTGATTTTATTTTTTACAGTTTTAAATGGTTTAAATGTCAATAATTTATGATGAGTTGAGCTCTGATCTTCATTTATTTTTGATCTGACCAATTGAAATGTTAAAACTTGTTGAGAAAAATATGTTCTGAAAAGGGATATAATTTTTACAACATAGGGAGAATCACATTTGATTTCATGAGAGAGTATGTCATCCATAGGATTGGGTGCAAATAAATAGGGAAATATACTTTGTTGGGTGCAGAATTGTAGATTTTAAGGTGACAGATTAAAATCCTCAATTTCGTCCAGTTGATTAGAAACTAATGCAATATTTTTAGCTCTCAAATGAGGGAGTAGTGGGAGCTCTAGAGTGGCATCCGACATCCTCCCAGCCTAACCACAAACTTAGGGACCAAACTCTGGATTAGTCAATGTTCTTTATAACACTCGAAATATGGTAAAGAGTAGGATTGCTCCTATTTGGCACAAAACAGTATATATATATATATATATATATATATATATTTCAAATGAATTTAATTTCTTTACAAACCATATACTCATTGTAATGGGAAAGGATGCTTTCTTAGATTTGAACTTTCCATGAAAATAAAAACTTTATTTAGTTTTTGTAATTTTACTTTTGCAAGTTTAGTTCTTAGTCAGTTAGCTTTATTTTTTAGCTGCATTTTATATAGCATTCACTTTAGTAGTTAATATTCAAACTTCACAATTTGCTTTTATTTTTGTATTTTTAAATTATAAAATAATTTCAAAAACTTACTTAAAAAAGATTTTCCAACTTTCTTGTGTGATTGATATCTACGACTCCACTAGAGCCCCTTATTACTTAAGCAACACGTATACTTGTGTTGATTTTAAAGGGAATTTGAGAGTTTTTAAAAGAGTTTTAAAAGATAAAATATTTTCATAGAAATTATTTTTGTTGGGATTATATTACATATTTATTATATATCTGTTGTGTGTAATTCTGTAATATTAAAAAATATTTGTAAAATTTACATACTAAATACAAACCCCGCATCACTATTAGAGCTGTTTTAGAACAAAAGCATAATAATATTCTCAAAGTAATCTATTATGCTAATAGAGCTCTTAATGAAGCTCAAATTAATTATATCACAACCGAGAAAGAGTTATTAGCAATAGTATATGCTTTTGATAAATTCAGATCATACTTAATTGAAACTAAATGTGTTGTACATACTAATCATTCTGCTATTAAATATTTAATGAAAAAGAAGGATATAAAACCAAGACTGATACGATGGATTCTTTTTTGCAAGAATTTAACTTTGAGATAGTAGATAGGAAGGGAGTTGAGAATCAAATTACTGATCATTTGTTCATGCTTGAATTAGAAAAATCACTCTGTTTTGAAAAAGAAATTAATAAACATTTTCCAGATGAAGAATTATTCAGTATTAATGAGTGGTGTGTTCCATGGTATGCCGACCTTGTGGACTTTATTACTTTATTATTAGTGATATTAGACCCTATGGAATGACATACCAACTGAAAAGGAAATTTTAATCTGAAGCTAAGACTTATTTTTTGGATGACACATTTTTATATAAACAAGGAAATGATCTAATTTTTGAAGATGTGTACCTTTAGAAGAAACTTATGAAATTATCTAAAAATGTCATAATTCTAATTTTTGTGACATTTTGATGTTGATAAAACAACATACAAAATTTTACAATCTGGATTCTCTTGGCCTAATTGGCCGACAATCTTTAAAGATGTTAATGCGTATATCAAAACTTGTGATCGACGTTAATGAGTAGGCAATATTTCTAGAAGAAATGAAATCCCCCTCAATTATGTGTTGGAAGTTGAGATATTTGATGTTTGGGGATTATATTTCATGGGACAATTTATACCATCTTTCAAAAAAATTATATATATATTGATAGTAGTAGATTATGTATCCAAATAGATAGAAGTTGTTACTTTACCTCGATGTGATGCTCAAAGTTTTGCAAACTTTTTAAGAACGAACATATTTTATAGATTTGGGATTTTGAGAGTGATCATAACTGACGAGGGAAAACATTTCAGGAATGCAATAATGGAAAAATTATTAAGGAATTATCATATCAACCATCAAATTGCTACTGCTTATCATCCTCAGACAAGTAGTTTTGCTAAATTATTCAATCATGAAATTAAAAGAATATTGGCAAAATCTGTGAATTTGACAAAAATGGATTGTTTAGTAAAACTTGATGATGCTTTGTGGGCTGATAGTACAACATATAAAACTCTTATAGGAATGTCCCCATATAGACTAATATTTGGGAGAGCTTGTCATTTACCAGTTGAACTTGAGCATAAAGCATATTAGGCTATTAAAGAATTTAATTACAATTTAAAGGATGCTGGTGAGAAAAGAATACTGCAATTAAATGAGCCTGAAGAAATAAGTAATGAATCTTATGAGAGTGCTAAGATTTATAAATAAAACATGAAGATGTGGCATCACCGGATGATTCTTACTAAAAATTTTGAGTTAGAACATAAAAATTTTCAGCCAGGGCAACAAGTTTTGCTATATAATGCAAGGTTAAGATTATTTTTAGGCAAACTTAAGTCCAAGTGGATGGGTCCATTTATTGTGATAAAATTTTATCCTTATAGAGCATGGATATCAAAGATCCTAAAACTGAGAAAATATTCAAAGTAAATGGTCACAGGCTAAAACCCTACTTTACAGGGGATTAACTTAAAAGGGATTAACTTAAATTAAATGATCTCATGTTGTTGGGTCAACCAGAATATGCACTTGTTACATCGAGCTGATGACGTTAAACCAAGCGTTTTGTGGGAGGCAACCCATAGTTATCAGTGTGTTTTCGTTTTGAATGTTATGTCGTTGTATTTGATTAAGAAAAATGTGGTAGTATTTTGAATATATAATTATTTAGTAATGATTCAAAGACCTTAATAGATGACTTAGACAGGTTAGAATGAGTATTTGGACGTTAAGCTGACCTGTGCTAAATTAAGTACCGACTCTTAAGCACCAACATTCGGTGCTTAATTGCGACAGCTAACTAAACATGCTAAATTACATTTCTAGAAGATTTAAACATGGTTTAGTGGGTTTTAACATGGGCTTGTGGTTTGAGAATGTGTCTAGTAATTTTAGGCTTGGTCTAAAGCCTATAAATAGAAGGAAATGAAGAGAATTCTCACCCCACTTCAATTTTAACCTTAAAGTCTAATTGAAGTGTGAGAGATTTTGGGAAAATGTCTTCTTGGGAGATTAATATGAAGAAAAAGGAGGAATCCATGAAGAAGAAGTTCATTAGTCAAAGTGCACAAGAGTTATACAATGGTTTCCTAGTCGTTAATATAGAAGGAATAACGGAGAAAATCACAAAGATTGAGGTTGATTTGGCTTCAATTGAAGCAAAAGTGAATGAACTTAAAGCACATTTGGAGCATATTGGCTGACAACTTAAGATGCAATTTAGTCAGACAAGTTTTATAGAAGAAGCGGACAAGGCTATATATTTGAAAAACAAATGGATTGAAGAAGACTCAACCAGAGTTATTCACCATCGTCAGTTCTATCAGATCTATATTCTAAATGCCTCGAGAAATTAATGAAAGGTCAGGATTTGTTCCACCAGAAGGAGAATGGAATTTCAACTAATAAACTTGAATTCTACTAATAACATACTCATCAATATCACCATCACGTTGAACAATAAACCCGAGATATCTAAAGCGTTCACATATTTTAATAATTTGATGACCCAAAGTTATATTTCTATCACTAGAGCTGCTACTACTAAAAATATATTCAATGCATTCCTACCAATAATGCCAAAAAATTAGTATGATAATCTTATTATCGCCAAAACTGAGACGAGATTGTACGTTCTAATCTCATAAATGATATGAGAAAAACCCACACCAGTTACCTTTTCCATTATATATATATATAGATAACTATTTTAACATGAACACCGATGAACACCGATAACTATTAATAAGAAATTGAAATTGGCTAATCACACTATTTTAACATGAACACCGATTATCATATATTAATAGAAGATTATAAATGAAAACTTCTTCCGTTATCTATATATATATATATATATATATATATATAATCTTCTATTAATAAGAAATTGAAATTGGCTAATCACACTATTTAACATGAACACCGATTATCATATGTTCTATGACTCCAGGCTGTAAGAATCTATTTTCGAATGGTTTCTTATGACTTTATTTTTACTGCAGCAGTGCCACTTTGCTCACTTATTAGCCTTTAAAATTCTGCTGCAAATCAATATTATATTTACTAAATATTGTAACAAATGATGTAGTTTCCTTGAAATCTATAATAATTTAGAAAAGGAATTTGAAAGGAAAGCGGCAATGGAAAACATTCAGTGTTTAAGGTTTCTTCTGACTCTGATTTCTTCCTAAAGAAGCATTATAACAAAATAAGGCGTCCCGAAGTCATGAACATCAACTACACGTTTCCGAGTTGACTTTGAATTCGAACGTTGTGTTTTTCCAGGTACCATTTACCTTTTTTTAATGTAATATCATAGCAATCTGAACACAGAAAAGTCATTGGTTCCTAGTGTTTCACGATCCTCGATAATCTCCGTGAAAGTGAGAAATTATACTCGCAAAAAATTATGCCACCAAAAAATGCATATTTAGGGTCTGTTTGTGGCAGCTTAAAAGTGTGGGCGATATATTTAAATCATCTAATCGTTTGGAAAATACGTTTCGGCAACTTATTGACATTTTACACTAAATGCAGGCCGAGGGTCGAACTTCGCGGGCCACCCGTGGGTCACGTTTCAGAATAAACTGTTTATCTAGATAAGCACAAGCTGTCTCAAACACACTATATAACTATGAACGAAATACATAATGGCTTTTTTATTTAATAGAAGTAAATCCTTGTAATATTTTTGCTTTTTAATAATGTCTTGGAGGAAAGGATGAATAAATATAGTGGTAAATATGAATGGAATCATAATTTTGTGGATCCAACTAGAAACACCTGTACAAATGAGCAAGGAAGAAAAATGTAAAAGAGAGTTGGTGTTGAAGAGTGGGGCGGTGTCCCCACCATTGTGAGGGAGACCTTGGAAATATTTTCGAAAGTTATGAAATTGTAAGATTTTGTGATTTTATTATGAACAAAAACACTGAGGACAGCCAAATCATAGAAAAATAGAAAATAAGGTAATCAAGCAACTTCAAACTTACTTAAATCTTCAAGTGAGGGTGAAGGTTTTCAGTTATTTGAGTATGCCTACAACTCCAGATAAAGGAAAACGGTGCAAAAGAGGGGTTCATAAACTTATAATATGTGAAAGAGGTAGGTTCATGTAATAGAGATCAATAGTTAGTGGTTTGAATGAGAGAGGCAGAGATAGCACCCGATGACAAGAGGCTTAACAAAAGCACCATCTTTATGAAATAATTAAAAAAAATGAAGTGTAGAAAAATAATAAATATAGAGTTGACAAGGAAACTTTGAGCTGTTTGAAGTTTCAAGTAATCAAGGGAAAAGGTTGTCGGCAAATTGCAAAAGAAATGAAGACCGTTAAAGCTAGTTTCATTCATTTTGCATAACCCTAATTTTACTACGAAATGGTATCATAGGCTAGAACAACACCAATTATCAAATAATGCAATGTAATAAGTCTAATAATCTCAGGTTACAAATTAAAGCAACTTATTATATTTATATCTCATAAATTTTAAGAAATGTAACACATTAATTGAAAGCATGTTTAGATAAGCCTTGAAAAGGCTGAAAAATGCTTGTGGTAGTTTAGATCTGAGAAATTCTACTCGTCTCTTTCAATTTTTGTGCTTCATGATTGACTGAGCTTTTAGAAATGTAACACATTAATTGAAAGCATGTTTAGATAAGCCTTGAAAAGGCTTAAAAACGCTTGTGGTAGTTTAGATCTGAGAAATTCTACCGTCTCTTTCAATTTTTGCGCTTCATGATTGACTGAGCTTGCTCTTTTGATTCCATTTTCATTATTTCTCATATGACCATGTTGGATCCTAAATTGTCCTGTGAATCACACTCAAGAAATAAAGCGTCAATCGGATGAAAGAAGAAATAAGACAAAAAGAAGATTTAAACACTCTTTATATTTCTTATGAGAATTTTGTTCAGAGTCCCTTATCTTGAAAAATGGTCCTCCTTTTTTATAGTTCATAGGTAGGATCTGGTAAATTACATGGTTGTCCCCATTTAAAAATAGGGGCGCTACTATAATGAGTCATTGCATTTACACATTTGTTGCTAAATTATATTTATTCTAACCTCGTTATCGCTATTAGCTCCACTTTGTTTTTGTAACTACCTTAAATATATTTTTCCATTCATAACTGTCCAATTTAGTTGCTTCATATTCATTTTGTTGGTCGGGATTTATTCTGTTGGACAAACATCCTTAGATTGACTTAATGATCTTCAATTGCCCATTCTGTGGATATCGAATGTGAAGTCACATCGTCCTTGAGTAGGATTATTTCATCCGGTAGAGGGTAAATCACTATAATCAGACAAGTAGTTTACATTCGGTCTGTGTCTCTATATTAAAAAACCTCATCCTGGATGACTACTAATTTTCATGATTATAGTTACAGGAAAGTAGGCGTTGACGCAGTAGTGTGATATTTGTTGGGTTGTTCATTCTCTCCATTCGGTCGGCCTATGAGACTGACCGATCGTAAGATGAATAATCCATGTTCTTTATGAGTTCAATTACTCCTCCTCGAGATTCATGTAAATGCATTCTTGTTGTGAATAATTAGTTCCTCGATTCTCTCAGTTCTTTGAAAGTAACAACTTCCATAAGAATAATAAAATTAAATAACATGACTGCTCATATAATTAGTAATAAATATCATCAAAAGTTATACTCTCTTGATTTTAGTTCCTCTTTTTCTATAAATAAGGTATTAAGTGCATTTTTCTTTTTTCCCATTTCTCACATCTTCTTCTTGCAAGTCAGTCACTTAGCTAAACGAATATATCAAATGTCAAAAAGCCCGTGAGGAAAACTTACTAAAGGCCTTTGGAATGCTTACCTTTATAACCCGTCCTGCAAGAGATAAAAGGAAAAAGAAACTTGACAGTTCTCTTCCATTCCTTAAAAAAATGGTGGGTGAAGAGACGTAATCACCTGAAAAGAGGAGAAGAGATGAGAAGAAATTAGTCGGCAAAATATGTTGGCTGAACCAGCAAAACTAGTTAAACAACCAACCGCAAAACCGCCTTATGTGGAGAGATTGGTGAATCGTCTAACTTAATACCACTTTTGGAAAGGAGTCAGAAGGGAGGAAAGGTATTGGACCCTCTACGACATCATCAGTGTCCGACTCAACTACCATTTCAAGAGGGAGAACCCTTGGGGTGATTATGTAGGTTTTGTCACTGGACTTCACCATGCTTCATTCTACAACCCTTAAGACCACTTTGGGTGATGCTCCTCCCTTGGCAGATGCTTCACTCTGTTGTTTAGCAGATGAGGCCATGTGAACCGAGTCTTTACAAGTGGAAGATGTTACTCCTCTGCCATCGACCGAGATGAATCATCATGGTGGTCTGCCTTCTCTCATCGCAGAGAGCTTCCATACATCAAAAATGGACAGATTGATTGGTAACTTTGTGATTTTTTCACTCAAACTTCTCATTTACCTTTGTTGCTCTAGCCCATTATTTCAGAGGAAATCGTGGACATCATTGACTCTCAACCCCTAGCCCTAGCACATTAAATGAAGCCAGTAGAGCATGTCAGTCTTTTTATTCTTGTCACAAACAAAGGGGTATCCATTCCAGTGCCCCTTCCTATTTTAAGACCTCTTTAGGCCAACCCACAGAGAGAAATTGATATCCACGTGGAGTCTCATGGGACGTTAGTTTGTCATATGGATAAAACCATGGACTCCATTGCTCTACCTGCTAACCTTGAACGAGAAGCCACTATATTGAGTCTTCGAGAGGAGTTAGCAGTTGTGTATGAAGATATAAAGCTTCTTTGGGCCCAAGTTTCTATGATGGAGGACTTTTGAGCCATGGTTGTGGACATGAAAACACTCTGGGCCTAGGTGAGAGATGTTAAAGCGCTTCAGGCTAAGTTGGCGACCTTAAGGGGTGAACTAATTGATTTTCAGGTGGTCCAAAATTTCTTATGTGCCTGCTGAAAAAAAATAATATGGAAAAATACAAATTTAGGTTAGGTTGTACATATATAAGCAGACAAACACGTTGTAAAATATTTCTTTGTATTAATAAAATTTTCCATGATTTAGCCATTATGATTTTTTTTTTAATTTTGTGTCAAAATGACATTTCTGACAGAACCGAATTCAATGCTTTGGCTTTGAAAGGGAGGCCTATAAATTGGTTTGATAGGATGTTAAACAAAAATTTCACTTGATCTGCTCTGACTTTATTTCGATCATTTTTCTTCTTAAGCTTGATGGCTCTTAAATACCGTCCTAAAATTTTTGGTTCGGTAAAACCTACATATATATTGATCCTAATCAAGTTTTAGGTTAGGTTACTTGATAAAACGCTTGTTTACAACACAAGTGTCATCCTAGAGCAAATGGATGCAGAGGTCTCATACTTTGATAATGATCTGATTTTCTACTGAGAACAGTTCCACTAAGTGCTTCGGCTGCCACTATGTATATGCTTCATTCGATCTTCAACTTTTATGGCGTTATCCTAGCACAACTAAGTTTGAACAAAATTTTTGTAGTGATGACATACGTGATTTATCTGTGTAGATGAGGCGTCCCTTGTTTGCACAAACTATTTTATCATATGTTTTCCCTCTAGGCCAAGCCAGATGGGTATTACAGTTTTTGGAACTACCCTAAAGTTCCATTTAATCGACCTTAAAAATAAGATAGAAGGCTAGAAACTCAGCTATTTGATGGGCTTATATTATGAAAAGAGCATATCAACTAGAGCCACAAATGGCACGTACAAGAGAAGAAAAGTAATTTCTCCCCAGGTGAAAGCAATGGAGCAGGTCGTACTCAGTCGACAATTGTCAATGGCTCAGTATACCAACCCCTTAACTGTATATTTGGTTTTGAACCGTGATGATTATGGCCTGATGATAGAATAATTGCGGACTGCTTCATATGAGGCTAAAGAAAAGAGGTAACTTGAGAAAGGTGCTTAGCTTTCCAAAAAGGCATTAAAGAAGAGGAAAAGATGGCCTGAAGAAACTGATTTATTAAATAATTTTTTAATCAAGTTATTTAATTATTAAGTTATTAATGGTTTAATTAAATTATTTAATTATATTATTAATTTTTAATGGTTGAATTAATTATTTTTAAATTTTTAATTAAGTAATTTTTAATAATTTATCCAAATATAATTAATATTAATTAATTTGATTACTTATGTTAATTAAATTATTATCAATTAGATGATAATTTTGCTTAATTAGGTTATTAATTTGTTAAGGGGTTAACTTATTACTAGTTTAATTAAACTACTAAAATAATTAAAGGTTCGGCTACATTTAAATAGTTTCATTTAGGTTTATTAAATGATGATTAAGTGATATAAAAGGTCATTAATGGGGTTAAGGTTTTAGTTGGGGTAGCTTAGGAGGATTCTTGAGGTTAGACTAAGTGAGTTTTGACCAATTAGATTAGAAGTTGATTAGGATTCAACAAAGTCAATTAGAAGAGATGGGCAAGTGATTAGACCAAACAGGTTTCAACCAAGGGTGAATGTATATGTATAAGTTTCAGTTTCAATAAGGAAAAGGGATAATTATGCAAATTTTACAAAATAATGTTACATAGCTATATCAAAACATAATTATTTAAGAAGCCCTATGATGTAGTATGTAATATTTAATATATGTAGCATAGAACATTACTAATATAATAATTGCTAAATTTTATGCACATAACATGATCAATTTTTTTTGATTGACGTAAAAAAAATTGAATTACATACAAAATTTCTTGATTAACATGTTACCATATGAATACATCAAAAGTCCTATGACATGAATTTAGTATTTGGCTTTTAGCCTAAAATAAAAGTAAACATGCAATGTGTACAAGTTATCATTAACAAAATTCACAAAAAGCATAATTATATTAAAATTTAAATGGTTTCATGCAAGATTTGTTCAGTTTCAACTAGCTAAATATGAAAATATATTACTCGTATGCAATAACATCATATAAAGAACAACACATAAAAATTCAATGGTTTAAACATGTGACATGGTAAACTTAAACTTAAATATATGAACATCCAAATAGATGGAACACTTTAAATGAGGGCTTAGGGTGGTGGTCAGGGCCAATCTATGGGGGCAAAATAGTACTTAGGTGGAGGGTTAAGAAGAGCCAAAGCCGATTGGAGCAAGCTAGCTTGGATGGGTGAGTTTGGGTTTGGACTGGGTGGAGGTGGCTCTCTGTTTTAGCTCCTGCAGTAACTAGGGTGGCTGGCTAGGGCAAAAGAGGTGCTCAAGTGGCTCAACTAGGGTGGCTGGCTAGGGCAAAAGAGGTGCTCAGGTGGCTCGGGAACCTCAGGGGAATCTGTCAAGGAAATTAATTTAGTTGGTGATGGGTTTTGGCAAATGGGAACCTCAGGGGAATCTGTCAAGGCAATTAATTTAGTTGGTGATGGGTTTTGGCAAAGATCTCCTTAGCTTTAACATTTTACGAAAGAAATCCCTTAATTTAGGGGTCCTTTGGTCCATGGCTCACATAGGGTGATCTAGATAGGTCTATCATGGTTACTAGAGTTCACTTGGTGGGTGTAGTAGTCTTAGATTGACCACTTTGGCTAGGTTTGGTTACATTTGGGTCATGGGTTCAATTTTTGGCAATTTGACTTGAAGTTGGGTTTGGATTTGTCTATTCATGACATGGAGTCCAATTGATTGATCAAGAGCCTGTAGATGATTGTCACAAAGAGCTTATAAAATATTTGGAGTGATTTTGAATTGATTTGGAGGTTCAATTTGGTGAAATTTGAACATTTGGTCAATTTTGGGGATGTTGGGTTAGACTTGGGTTTGAGTTAGGCTAAAGTTTGGATATAGCCCAATTAATGGCTCAATTTTATGTGGGTAATTTTCATGAAGATTTTTAGATATTAGTTAGGTGGAAGTTTTGGGGTTATGGGGTTCAATTAGGTTGAATTTGGGGATATAACTAATTTTGGGCAAAATTGAGGGTTTTGGTCTAAGTTGATTTTGAGCGGAATTGAGGGTTGTCCAAGGCTAATTTAAGGTTTAATTTGATATGGGGAAATGTTTTTAAGAGTTTATGATGAAAAATTGGGGCAATTGGATAGATTTGGGAGTTCAATTGAGTGAGATTTTGGTTTTGGGTCAAATTGGGGCTTTTTGGTTTGGGATGAAATTGAATTCAAATGTGTATTCAAATGTGGGTCAATTGGGCTTGGATTTGGTTTTAATCAAGCTTGTACATAATGAATTTGAGTTTTGAATTGAAAATGGGGAATATTGGGACCAAATTGGTGGAGATTGGGGGTGAATTGGGGTAATTGGGCCTTTAAAGGCAATTCAGGGCTTTTGGTCAAAATAGATCAAACTAGTCAAATTAAGCTCAATAAAGTGGTTCAAATTAATTTTGGGGACATTTGCAATTATTTTGAAGGTTTTGGGACAATTTCGGTCACCAAGGGTATTTTGGTAATTTTGGCTAAATGAGGGGTATTTTGGTAATTTTGAAAATTTTGGGGTTTTTTGGACAATTTGGGTGGTTTCAAAGAGTTTGAAATTATGTTTGAACAAATTTGGGTATTTTGGATAATTTTTGAAATTTTGGAGTTTCAAGGGTAGTTTGGTAATTTGGGTAGATTTAGGGGCAAAAGGCTAAGTTGGGTATTTTGATAAAATTGGAGTGGCAAACACCCTACTTGAGCCATGGACCAATAGAATTCCTTACTTTGGGTCCTTCATGTACTGGCTCAAGCTAAAGGGTTAAGGGGTCTAGGGGCCCATCTACATGAGTCTCCCAAAGGTTCAAGGGATCAAAGTTAAGTAGGTTTGGGCTTAAGGTTGTGAGTGGAAGTGTAATGTGCAAGCGTGTGTGTGAGACCAACCAAGATCACACCATGGAGTATGCAAAGAATTAATGTATTTTGATTGCAGTCCTATGGGGACTCTCCTTGAGCTCCCC
>NW_018165698.1:134030-138142 GCF_001263595.1 Phalaenopsis equestris | reverse complement strand
ATTCAAGTTGAGCCTAGTACTACTAAGCCCTTAACAATTTCATGGGTAAATTTGCAATTATCAAAATATTAATTTAAGTGGAATATATTCTTATCAAAAGATCTTGTTATCATCTAATCACCAATTAGGGGCTTCAAATGAGTGCAACATCATCTTTCTAACATAAGCCGCCACCTTAGAATCATCTGATTTTATTAACCTCTAAATTATAATAATCAAGGAAAGTTATATTTATAACTTAATTGCAAAAGAGTGAGAAATTGCTATCTACCATTTTTATTCCCTTATATTTCAATCATCCAAAAGGACATGACATAATTAATATTATCCTTTTACCCTGTTTAATTAATCTTAAAAATTGATTAAGGAATTAAGAATCCAAAATTACAATTTTGCCGCTAGAGCTCCTCACTTCATAACTCCTCAAATATAACTCAAATCACTTTGAAATTTTTAGAGTACCCTTCCCATTGGTCTGTTAAAGTATCAGAGGAGAAAATGCAATTTTTCAAAATTTCATTTAATTTAAATAACATTTTTAACTCAAATATGGGATTTTCAATATTAATTTATTTAATTATTCAAAGTAAAGTTTATGTTCATGAGAAAATTATTAGAGGTTCAGTTAATCAGAGGACCACATGGACAAAATTTCATGATCTTCCAAATTATTTTTTAATTATTATGATTATTTATTTATTTTTACTGATTTATTTAAATCAAAAATATGTTTTAATTACAAAAATTACTTTTTAGATTTTATTAAATCCCCCTAAGTTCAAAGAAATCAGAGAAACAAGCTTTTCATTTTTGTGATTTTTAATTTATTTATTATAATTATTTTAATGGAAAATTAGAGAGAATACATTTTTAGCTTTTATTATAATTAACTTAACAAAATTAAGAAAAATATTTTAATAAGTCCCAAGTGATCAAGAAGCAATTAGGAACATTTTAGACCATTATTGTATTTTTGTAATTTTTAATTATTTTTAATTATTTTTAATTCAAAAATAAGCTAAAAAATAAAGTATTTACTTTAATATAAATTTTACTTTTCCTAAATGGTCCTGATCAAAAGGAACTCAGATAGCAACTTTTCATAATTTTCCTAAGTCTATATAATTTAATATAATTTTTTTAATATAAAAATGTCATTTTATTTAGAAAAGAAACTTTAGTGATAAATATACTCCAAATTAATTCCAAATTTATATAGTAAGTTAATGTGATTATTCTTTACTATGTGGAATTGATTTTGTTAAACTTTGAATAATATTTTATTTAATTAATTTATTATAAGTTTTATACTTTTAATTAACTATAAAAATATACAAAATTACTTAAATCTGTTTTAAATTTTTTTTAAGATCCAATGACCAGGGGAAACCTACCAAAGTTAATATCATAATTTTAAGATTTATATTTTAATTTATAGAATTATTTTAAGAAAAAATAATGATTTATTGAAAATTAGGGTTTCAAAATAGAGATGTTCTCTGACCTTAAAAAGAGATGCTTTATGACCTTGGAAAATCAGAGAACGTCCCTATTAACATGTGGGTTCAACCCCTAAAATTTAAAATCATGGTGATTATTATTCATCTAATTAAAATTAAAACATGTGAGAGAGTATTTAATTAATTAAAAATAAAAAACAAGTCAAATAATTTTAATTTTTGTTCAACATTGTTTTCCTCTATTCAGTGAGCAAGAAGGTATTTTTATTTTACTTTTATGATTTTTCTACGCAATGATATGCATTTTCTAAATTTTGGAGTTAAAATAAATAAAAAATCCTGAATTTTCTACTTAATCCAGTCAGTCGCCGCATCATCCTACGTCGCACCAAAGCTCTGTGTGGCTCTCCTCGATTTGATGCCGCCATCTGACTCAGCGATTTGTCAGCCCGCTTTATGCTTCATTCTGTGGTTTAGCGCAATTTTGGCTTTCTATCTAATACACGTGCGATCAGATGGTTCTCCGTCATCATCCGAAAAGGCCATAAACTCCATAAACGGTGAACCGTCCACACTAAAACCTTATGATCTCTCTCAATACTCAACCAAATCACATGCGGTTTGTTCTTACACCTTCATCTACTCAAGGAAAATACATCTATAGGGTTAAATGCTCGTGAAATTAAACTTCTCTTCAAAAAAGCCCAAACTGAGGCAAAAATTAAATTTTTTCAAGTTTGCCTTTGTCTGAGAGGCGAGACCTCAATCAAAAACTTGTGGAAGCTTCAGAAGAGTCTAACAAACCTATTAGAAGTGTTATTTTCCTCTGGTGAATAACGTAGGTAAAATTTCAATGAAGTGGTGATGCGACCTTTGTCCAAAGCTAGGTTAGGGTGCTCAATAAAGAGGGGTTTTAGTGGGAATTATCTTAGTTTGGTCTGGGGAAGCTTTTGGAGCAATCAATTTGAAGTTCGGTGGAGTTTTGAGAAATGGTCAGAAACTGCCATGGTTTTGAGGTCTGAAATTGACCTTAAACGGTGAGGAAAATGGCTTGGAGATGGTTGGATGAGGCTTAAGAGGTCTTGGAGGAGCTCTGGAAGCAATTTGGAAGAGTTTCCCCAAGGAAATTGATGATTTCATTTTTTTGGTCGTGGGAGGTGGGGTTTAAATAGAAGGGGAAGAACTGTCCACCATAGCTGGCTAGTGGTTGCAAAGGGCAGCTTAGGTGGAGGGAAGAGAAGTGCAAGCAACCAATTGGTATGAGTGATACACCTAAAATATATAGTGTTTTTAGACGCATTTTTATACCTATTTTTGAGATATTATGCTTTAAAGGAAGGTATTTGTGTGTTTTTCTTTCAGGTACAAATAAAAAGGTGAAAAATGCTAAAAGGAGTTAAAAAGGATCAAATTTGGAGCAAAAATGTGAAAATTATGCTGAAGTGTTTTGGCGCCTAAGCGCCAAATCCGGTGCTTAAGCACCGGTTAAATAGAGAAGGTCGTGCCTAAGCACCAGAGGCCCTACGCTTAAGCGTCAGAGGCAGTTATTTGGTAGTTTTCCTCATTTTGCCAAATTTTGGAGAGGTATACGTGCCTAAGCACCAGAGGCCCTACGCTTAAGTGTCAGAGGCAGTTATTTGGCAGTTTTCCTCATTTTGCCAAATTTTGAAGAGGTTTATTTTGCCAAATTTTGGAGAGGTATATGAGGCATCTATTAGCTAAAGAGGGTGGTTATGACCACTAGGAACGAAAATATTATTAAAAGACTTGTGAAAGGAGGCATCCTTAGGAGAATAAATCGAATTTGGACACATTTTGAAGAGTTATCAAGACACGCCTTGGAGATTTATAAAAGAAGGGAGTTTTTACACTTGAAGATGGGTGCTTGAAGAAGGAGAAAGTGCTAGAGTCCTGAGAAGAAGATCATGGAGAATCTTGTGGAGAGATTCAGGCACCATAAAATTTACTTTAAGCTCTATGTTTTTAGTTTTATTTTGAGAGTTAAGAGTGTTGTAAAAGAGAAGAGATTCAAAGGAACCTCAAGAGTTTGGAGGGGGATTTGAGATAAGTTTTTATCTTTTGTATTAAACTACTTTTAATTTTAATCGAGACTTCTTGTTTGTTTGACACTGATTTCTACTTTTAAACTAAAGTGTGGTTTTGTTTTCTCCAGGGATTCTGAGTGATTTTCTTTATATTTCTCCTTAAAATGAAAGTAATTAGAGTTTGGATGGAAGTTGTGAAGAGTATTGATCTTTAATGTTGGAAGAAGTTGTGATGATTTAAATTTATGAACTTCATTTACTTTTTGATTTGGCCTATCCAGATGTTAAAATTTGTAAAATTTGTTGTGAATGCATGCCGGGGTGCTCATCTGTTATTTGTTATCTATATGTGTGTTGCACATATCTAATGTTTTCTCATAAAAGTGGGTCTTAATCCCCTTAGATTTGAAAAGAATGTTAGATAATTATGTATGTGCTAATAAATAGGGAAATATTCATTGAAGGGTGCAGAATTAGAGAACTTTAAAGTGACAGGTTAAAGCCCCCAACATGGTTTATTATATTATTTTAGGTTCTGATACGAGATATTAGCCCCAAAGTGGAGGGAATCGAGAGAACTCTAGAGTGAAAGCTAGTATCTTTCCTC